>NW_007381584.1:2106-12194 GCF_000475195.1 Diaphorina citri | reverse complement strand
CATTAACTCAATTTGATGACAAAATTACGTCAGGTTGTTTTCGTAAAAAGCGAAAGGAAGTCAGAATTCTGATGTAAACATTATTTTAATTACAATAAAATTATTAATCAGTTAAGTATGGCAGTTTAAAATTATTGATCACTTACAGAACACAATTATCCCCTGCTTTGATAATAATGATCATTATTGTTGATGTTAATGATAATTATCAGTTGATAATTTAAAAATTGAAAGTCAATGAAAAGTAAAAGTAGACAGTTCAAGTTTGCAGTACCTATTCATGTTTTCCTTTATACTGTTGAGATCACAAAAGGAGTCCGATTCTCGAGATAAGAAAACAATATCTAAGAGGAACGGAAAATTTTTCCGGTTCCATCGAGAATCGAACTCGGAGTCCCTCGTCTGCAAGGCCGAGTGGTGACCGGTCAGGCCAGAGGTTGCTCTAGAAAAATGTATGGCCATAAAAAAGAAATCGACTAGATTGAAACTCGATCCATTATCTCAAGTCACAATGTACATAAAACTGACTTCTATGCCATAATAATTGTTCTAATTCTCAAGCATAATGGACAACGTACCGATTGCCTGTTTTGGGCCTTACTACATGTGGAAGACAAATTGGGTCCAGATGACCCTCAAGGATTAAAGGTCCTTAAAAAGTACCCAGTGGAAAAGTCCCAACTAGGACAAAACTCAATCAACTTTTCTAACAGTTTTTCCAGCCAGCCTAGTTAGCTTAGTTGGTAGTGCGTCTGCCTTGTAAGCGCTAGGCCGCGGGTTCGATTCCCGCCCGGGGCGGATTTTATCCTGATGGGATAATGTTCGTTCTCGGAAACGGCTGGCTTTCTCCTATCCTGTCTTCCTTCTCTCCTCGATTTCGGGACGATAAGACCATAGCAGTTAAAGTTCCCTCTGTCAAACCTCTTAAAAAAAAAAAAAAAAGTTTTTCCCCCAGTCATCCTCCCACCCCTTTTCAACAGGGAGGATACCAGCCTGAAATTTCTTTCAACAGGGAGGATACCAGCCTGAAATTTCCCTTGAAGAAATAACAAAGGTTGAAAAGGCGCAGTAGAGGACGGCTAAATAATAGAGGGCAAAAGGGAGAGTAAAACAGTATAATAATACAGATATTGCAAATTATCTCAACAACAGGTAAAGCTACAGAGCAGTACAATAGCAATTATATTGCACAATGAAATTTTCTCTGCACACACATCACATCAGATGACTCCACTTGTACTTCCAAATACAGAACACAATTATCCCCTGCTTTGATAATAATGATAATGTTGATGTTAATGATAATGATGATCATAATGATAATGATGATGTTAATGATAATGATCATAATGATAATGTTGATGTTAATGATAATGATGATCATAATGATAATGTTGAGTATAGGGATGTGCAATTCAAACTGAAGGTATGCAAGACACTTGGCTAAATCAAGTCTCATTCAAAAGAAACCTAACTGAAGGTATGCAAGACACTTGGCTAAATCAAGAATCAAGTCTCATTCAAAAGCAACCTCCGCGGCCAAGTGGGTATCACACCAGGCTTGTACGGAGGTGTCGGGTTCGATTCCTGGCGGGGTCGAAGTTTTTTCGGCTCTGTGCTTGGAGTTTAGGATGCACTCAGCCTCGTGAGGACAATTGAATAGCTACTTTAATCGAGTAGCAACCAGTGGCGGCATTACCAGTGTAAAAAGATTGATGATGAATGAGAATTATTATTATTACTTAAGGAAGCACTTAGTAATGCTGTGGTACTTAGTAATTGTGGGACTGTGGACCACAATATTAATAGTAATGATAATGTTGAGTATAGGGATGTGCAATTCAAACTGAAGGTATGCAAGACACTTGGCTAAATCAAGAATCAAGTCTCATTCAAAAGCAACCTCCGCGGCCAAGTGGGTATCACACCAGGCTTGTACGGAGGTGTCGGGTTCGATTCCTGGCGGGGTCGAAGTTTTTTCGGCTCTGTGCTTGGAGTTTAGGATGCACTCAGCCTCGTGAGGACAATTGAATAGCTACTTTAATCGAGTAGCAACCAGTGGCGGCATTACCAGTGTAAAAAGATTGATGATAGATGAGAATTATTACTTAAGGAAGCACTTAGTAATGCTGTGGTACTTAGTAATTGTGGGACTGTGGACCACAATATTAATAGGACGTAGTAGCCTACTGCTAGAGTAAAGAGACTCTAACTCCAGTACTATTCAAGCAGTTTTAAAAAGCTCTATTGGTTTTTAGCAGTCGTATGTATACCTGATGTTTCTCAGAGTTGCCCTACACTGATAGCGGGTATGCCTGTGAAGCTAGTGGTACATTACAACATAATGACTTCTTAGATCAAGGTCGGGATATACGCGATCCATTGGAGGAGTCTTTTCTCAGGTTTATGATTATCTTAGAATTGGCTTTATAGTTTATCTCTGAAGCTAAATGAGAAGAAATGTTGGATGATGTATTAGAAGATTCCGATCAGAAAAGAGATTTTGCTCAGAAAAAAACCCTTTATTAGCCTTGGCAACTTTTTTTTCTGTCTTTCATTTCCTTCATTTCCTTTGGGTCTCATCTTTAATGCTCTCTTCTCGTAGATTCGTAGAAGCTACCCATTCTTCAGGGAGTTTAGGGCTATCTAGCCCCTACACAAAATTCTGCTCTGTTCTACTTTTATCATTTTTCTTGCCTGGTAAATAATCAGGAGGGCAAGGGCTCAATCCCAGCCGAGGTATGGAATTGTATCCTGAACTTTGTTGTTTGAGAATTTGACCATATTAATGGTAGCCTACTGTTGGGATAAAGGGACTGTTTAGTTCTATTCGAGCAGTATGAATAAACACCATTATATTATTACTTCTCTTCCTTTTTCATACAAAATGTTAGGGGTCACAAAAAGTTCACAATAGAGCAAGAAAAAAAATCTGTACGCGATCCATTGGAGGAGTCTTTTCTCAGATTTATGATTATCTTAGACTTGGCTTTATAGTTTATCTCTGAAGCTAAATGAGAAGAGATGTTGGATGATATTAGAAGTTTCCGATCAGAAAAGAGATTTTGCTCAGAAAAAAACCCCTTTATTAGCCTTGGCAACTTTTTTCTGTCTTTCATTTCCTTTATTTCCTTTGGGTCTCATCTTTAATGCTCTCTTCTCGTAGATTCATAGAAGCTACCCATTCTTCAGGGAGTTTAGGGCTATCTAGCCCCTACGCAAAATTCTGCTCTGTTCTACTTTTATCATTTTTCTTTCTTGCCTGGTAAATAATCAGGAGGGCAAGGGCTCAATCCAAGCCGAGGTATGGAATTGTATCCTGAACTTTGAGAATTTGACCATATTAATGGTAGCCTACTTTTGGGATAAAGGGACTGTTTAGTTCTATTCGAGCAGTATGAATAAACACCATTACATTATTACTTCTCTTCCTTTTTTCATACAAAATGTTAGAGGTCACAAAAAATTTCACAATAGAGCAAGAAAAAAAAAGCTATACACGAGATTAACTCAGATATACCAAGTTCACATCCGAAGATACTATCTGGCATCATATCTGGTATCAAAGTTCACCCATGATGCCATGTTTATTATATTCTCTCTGATCCGAAGCTGAGAGTCCAATAATTAATTCAGCATTTACATATTAATATGCATTATGTACTTTATATCCAAGACTACATAAGCTAACAGGTAACTGGACTCGACACCCTACTGAGTACTGTACCCATGATACACGAGATTAACTCAGATATACCAAGTTCACATCCGAAGATACTATCTATCTGGCATCATATCTGGTATCAAAGTTCACCCATGATGCCAAGTTTATTGTGGTACCGAAAACTGGCTACACCGGGACCACATGGTTCGCAATTTCTACCCACCTACACACATGGGCGGGGGATAGCCGAGTAGTACAACTGGCGATAAACGCCCGAAACTGTAGTTCTCTCTAGAGTCTCTAGGCATCTACAACTACAAAGTTGTAATATTATCTATCAATTATTTAAAAGTAGTTGTACTTACTGTCAGTAGGCATTTATTATCAGGGCAGTTTTTAGGGGGGGGGGGATCCGAGGGGGCCCGGGCTTTAATTCTGATCCTTTACTGTAGGTTTCCAAGTTTGCCCTCCCCTCCCTTCAATGAGATCCTAGATAGGAGCCTGTTTCTTATGATGGGTACCTAATAAGTTATTACAGAATTTTGTAATAATAACAATTTTGTTTTGTATAACACAATCTTCTACTGTGTTCATAAGCCTGGGGAGCTTGGTCCACTTTTTCGTGAAAGAACTGATGTTAAAGATCTAGGAGGGCCTCAGGGCGTCAATCAAGTCATAAATTCACACACGATATTTTGCGCGGATTAATAAAAACATTTTAATCGATTAAACTTACCGTCACGAGATATTCTATTGGTTTTCGTTGATTGAATTAATATAAAGAACACTTTGGTACTTTCCCTTTCCGTGACTGACAGAAGCGTATTAGCGATAGGTAGCAAGAATTATGATTTGCAATAAAGCCAACGGCACTACCAAATTGGATTCACTCGGTCTGGTCACTTGAGAATAAGTAACGTCGGGCGTGACGAAAAACTGGATGAGATTGAGGGACCGTCAAGTAGTTTGGTACCGTCTAGTATTTGAGATACCTTCTTAGGAGAGACTGTCAGAAGAGCTTCATTTATGAAGTACAAGTAGTGCTTTATTTACGTTCATTTCATGTGATCAAATTGTTTTGTTAAGCAAGGTTGAAATTTCAATCATGTCATCGCAAGGCTGAGACTGAGATGCCCACACAACCAGGGTGGTTTTTTTATTTCAATAAACAAAAGTCGCTTGCTATGAATTTGAGAGAAACTCAAATTGGAACGCGACAAAGGAATTCCGGCTGACATAATATTCCAAACTGAACAATTTTTTACACACAAAGAGCCCAACTAAAAACCGGCATGATTGACACATAAACTAACATAGCTAACCAAAACATAATGAGTAAATATTTTATAAATCCTTGCCAATCGGGGAATCAGTTGTTTAAGGGGGAATCGGTTGTGTATGAATCGGGGAATCAGTTGTTTATTAATCATATTTTAAATCCTTGTCAATCGGTTCTTTATGAAACAGTCAATTGGTTATGAATGAAGTCCTCTCCGTTAACTTGTGAATGGAGAATCGGTTATTTATGGGAGCACCTAGAAGAGTTATGACTTATGGGTTGGGAATGTTGGGATTTATCGCCTGACCTGTTAGATTCTGTGTGGCCCATTAGACAAAATGGAGTCCAATGAATTTTAGTCGAATCGCTAAAAAACGGAGCGGACTGAGGAGAAGACTGACCCATTTCGAGATTTTGAGGGGGTTTTCATCACTGGAAATTATTTCAATGATTTGAGAGCGATAGCACATTGAAGACACCAGTATCCAATGGATGACTGAAGTTCGTCGAATGGACGGTAAGACGAACCCCATTCCTAAGATCCTAAGAACCTTGGCAAATGTACAGTGTTGTTACACCTGTATCAAACTAACAATACTTTCGCTGGAAAGGGTGCGTGAGGAGCGTCAAAAGATGTACATACCCCACTTGGATGGGCAAGGAATTAACAGCCAGGCTCTTAAATGTCAGGCCAGGCATGACTCTTAAATGTCAGGCCAGACATGACTCTTAAATGTCAGGCCAGGCATGGCTCTTAAATGTCAGGCCAGGCATGACTCTTAAATGTCAGGCCAGGCATGGCTCTTAAATGTCAGGTCAGGCATGGCTCTTAAATGTCAGACCAGGCATGGCTCTTAAATGTCAGGCCAGGCATGACTCTTAAATGTCAGGCCAGGCATGGCTCTTAAATGTCAGGCCAGGCACGACTCTTAAATGTCAGGCCAGGCATGACTCTTGAATGCCAGGCCAGGCATGACGAAAGGAAAGGAGAATCAATAAAATTCCATAATTTGAACCCTGATTATCTCACAATCTGACATAGGTACCTACCTACATATTATGTAGCGATGTAGCCTAATATGTAGATCAGTAGTCTCAATACTTGTACCTCTGGCAGTCTGAGATCTGGTAGGTCTACTGCTGTCATAAATTTTGCTCGCTATCATAAATTTGGTACTTCTGGTAGTCTCGCATAGTCAAGAGTTATGACATTGACAATTCGCTCCAAGTTATCCAGTGGCATTCAGAGTCCTATACCCATATGGTACGAAGAGACGATTTAAATCGATACTAAAGTTAGACGAGATTTATTTGCCCAGAAGTTCGTGCTATGACTTAACTTACTTGAATTGCTTCAGTGGCTTTGACAAAAAGAGATGTTTATTTAAATTTGTGTAACTTTGGAATAGAGTTTCATCATCCTTTATAAAGTCTTTTCTTTCGGCTATTCAGGCCATCACTTGTTGCTGACTGTTGCTCAAGGCAAATTGGGTTAAAATGTTTAATGCCTAAAGCGTTAATTACCATTTAGCCTTTGAAGCTTTAAAGCTCTAAGGCCGGCCACTCACTATCGGGTAGACCTGACAGGTACTCCTGACCAAGTCCGCCTGTCAGGTCTACCTGATACCTGATGAGCACGGCAATGAAAGAACTTGGAAAACAAAACTCGATTCAAATCATTCTCTCTAATCCGAAGCTGAGAGTCCAATAATTAATTCAGCATTTACATATTAATATGCATTATGTACTTTATATCCAAGACTACATAAGCTAACAGGTAACTGGACTCGACACCCTACTGAGTACTGTACCCATGATACACGAGATTAACTCAGATATACCAAGTTCACATCCGAAGATACTATCTATCTGGCATCATATCTGGTATCAAAGTTCACCCATGATGCCAAGTTTATTATGTTATCCGGTACCGAAAACTGGCTACACCGGGACCACATGGTTCGCGATTTCTACCCACCTACACACATGGGCGGGGGATAGAAAGATTTGTGTTGAAAAAAAAAAAAAAAAAAAAAAAAAAACACTCACATGGGAATTGGGGGAGACCTTGGGCTCCTACCTCGATATTAACCCAATGTTTGATATCTCGGAGGAACTTCAAACTCTGCATGTGAAATAAGATCCCAAACAATCTCGTTTGAAGCAAATATCAAGCAAAGCGCCATATTGTTTAAAGCAGTGGTTCTTAACTTTCTGAAGTGGCGATGGCATACCACATCTCATAATGATAACATTCTAATTCAATGTTAGAACACTTTAATAAATACAAATAAAAAAAATATGTAGTGCTTATTTATACTGCTCACATAGGACTGAAAAGTCCCTTTACTCCAGCAGTAGGCTACTACTATTATTGTGGTCAAATTCTCAAGTTATATTGAGTATAAAATTCTATACCTTGACTGGGATTGAACCCACACCCTCCTGTTTACCAGGCGAGCTTCTTGACCACTAAACCACCGAGCACCGAGGCAGGTTTGACCACTACTTTTATAAGAATAAATCAAGCAAGTAATTTTGTTCAATTAAAGCAATTGTAATTTATTCATGTTCTCTATCTAAGTAAGAATCAAACAAAGAACACTTTGGTACTTTCCCTTTCCGTGACTGACAGAAGCGTATTAGCGATAGGTAGTAAGAATTATGATTTGCAATAAAGCCAACGGCACTACCAAATTGGATTCACTCGGTCTGGTCACTTGAGAATAAGTAACGTCGGGCGTGACGAAAAACTGGATGAGATTGAGGGACCGTCAAGTAGTTTGGTTTTGGTACCGTCTAGTATTTGAGATGCCTACTTAAGAGAGACTGTCAGAAGAGCTCCATTTATGAAGTACATACAAGTAGTGCTTTATTTAGGTACATTTCATGTGATCAAATTGTTTTGTTAAGCAAGGTTGAAATTTCAATCATGTCATCGCAAGGCTGAGACTGAGATGCTCACAACCAGGGTGGTTTTTTATTTCAATAAACAAAAGTCGCTTGCTATTTGAAAAGTCCCTTTACTCCAGCAGTAGGCTACTACTATTATTGTGGTCAAATTCTCAAGTTATATTGAGTATAAAATTCTATACCTTGGCTGGGCTTGAACCCACACCCTCCTGTTTACCAGGCGAGCGTCTTGACCACTACACCACCGAGGCAGGTCTGACCTCTACAACATCGAATATGACTGACGGACCACTTCAAAGAATTTTCAACTCCCAACCCTGTTTCAGGCAACCTCAAATCAATGGGAATTGATTGCAAAGGAAGCATTTTAAATTAGTGATGCTGTGATATCAGATCTACACAAGTTGTGAAAATTTTTTACACACAAAGCCACAAAGAGCCCAACTAAAAACCGGCATGATTGACACATAAACCAACATAGCTAACCAAAACATAATGAGTACTTAGCCAACACTCCTCAATCAATTATACCAAATTAATCGTAAAAAAAAATGTGTAAAAAAAAAGTGAGCGACTGAAGGATAAATTTCCATGGCGATATAAAATATATTGGTTTCACTTTTTTTACAATATTTTGAAATGGAAATGCCGCCAAGCTGTTTTATTTTTGGAATCTTGAATACATATTCATGTATTACGAGTATATGTCGACACAAGAATTTTTCGATAAAATACACATAGAATACGACATTCTGATAAAATACACATATCTACGACCAGTTGAGAGTTCCACTGGAACAAAAAAATCGTTTTCAAATCGATTGAATACTTTTTGATCTGCAATGTTTCAATGTCAGATGTCGACACAAGAATTTTTCGATAAAATACACATAGAATACGACATTCTGATAAAATACACATATCTACGACCAGTTGAGAGTTCCAGTGGAAATGCCGCCAAGCTGTTTTATTTTTGGAATCTTGAATACATATTCATGTATTATATGTCGACACAAGAATTTTTCGATAAAATAATACACATAGAATACGACATTCTGATAAAATACACATATCTACGACCAGTTGAGAGTTCCACTGGAACAAAAAATCGTTTTCAAATCGATTGAATACTTTTTGATCTGCAATGTTTCAATGTCAAGAACAAAAAATCGTTTTCAAATCGATTGAATACTTTTTGATCTGCAATGTTTCAATGTCAAAAGTGCCGCAGTCCACACATGTCTGTGCATTTAGGGGCGTTTATGGAGGGATGTTTTAGGGGAAGATTCCAGGGGGTATTCTAGAGGGGCTCAGGGCTATATTTATGAACAAAATACTGGCTCTCAAGCTGCACTGAAGTATTGATAGGAGCGTTAGGAAAGGGCTTATTCAGAGGTTTTCTGCTTTTCTGGTGCTATTTTAGAGCGGCTCAGAATAAGGACTTGATAACCAGGATTCGCATTCGAACTCTCAAACCCTTGATTACTAGACTAGTTCTTGACCGAAAAGTGCCGCAGTCCACACATGTCTGTGAATTTAGGGGCGTTTATGGAGGGATGTTTTAGGGGAAGATTCCAGGGGGTATTCTAGAGTCTAGAGGGTCTCAGGGCTATATTTATGAACAAAATACTGGCTCTCAAGCTGCACTAGTATTGATAGGGGCGTTAAGAAAGGGATTATTCAGAGGTTTTCTGCTTTTCTGGTGCTATTTTAGAGGGGCTCAGAATAAGGACTTGATAACCAGGATTCGCATTCGAACTCTCAAACCCTTGATTACTAGACTAGTTCTTGACCAATTAATTTTAGTGAACGACCCTGACATGACCGAATCATACAGAAGCGTAAATATCCATCGGTCTTACTTAGTTCAAGTGAGCTCACATAAATAAATATGTATGTAGTTCATTTTATACAATTTTATTTCATTCTATTATTACATTAGAACTATTAAGTTAAGTTCAATCCAATTGTACTACATATATAGTATTTTATAGTAACTGTAGTGTGTATGCGCAAATTATGGAATCTGACTTTCATACCTTTTCTTGGCTGAAGCTTGAAGCTTTTCTTTAGGTAAAATAATGTGAGACCATGCTTTTGGAATTTTATAATGTAATTTCATTTTATGAAGGTGATTTTTTTTTTTTTTTTTTTTTTCTTTTTTTTTTTTTTTTTTTTAGGATGAACGACTTAAATGGTAAATTTTAACAGAATTTGGTAACGAAACTAACG
>NW_007381584.1:0-841 GCF_000475195.1 Diaphorina citri | reverse complement strand
GACAAAAGGGTCTCTTTACTAAAGGATAGTCAAATTCTCTTGCTCAAATTCGAATATGCGAAAGACAAATTTCCATGGCTTGGCAGGGATTGAATCCGCGCCCTCCTGATTACCAGGCGGGCAACCCCAGACGTTTTGGCTAGGGGGCCTTAAACAGTGTCTTGTTGTGGGACTATAAATAGGGATCAGAGCAGCGAAACCCAAACTAACGTGGCTAGCTGGAGGTTACAAAGGGTTTATCATGCTGCAAAAGCACAGGCCCTCAGGATGGTTGACTACGAGATCGGACGGGCCAAGTAATCTTGGCCAAGTCATGTCATGAAATTTATCTAGGTGAAATAATCGGGGAACGATGTTTGTGACAAGCATTTAAATATGCTTAACACAATTAAAATTCCTTTTTTTTTTGTTGTGGGACTATAAATAGGGATCGGAGCAGCGAAACCCAAACTAACGTGGCTAGCTGGAGGTTACAAAGGGTTTATCATGCTACAAAAGCACAGGTCCTCAGGATGGTTGACTACGGTTCGGGACGGGCCAAGTAATCTTGGCTTAAAGACCATCAACAACGACAACAACCACTATGCCAACTAAGAATCGCAAATTCCACAAAATTTGTATCTTTTTTTATTACTTTACGACCTCATCGACACAACAGTATAGTTTAAGTATACACTGCAATTAATTCGTCAAATATTTGAGATAATAATTTAATGACCCACTCAGGATGGGACCTCTCTCGTTCAGTGCTCGAGGGAGGCCCTCTATTTGGGGACTTGAGCTTAGTTGTACATACATAATTATATTTGGGGACTTGAGCTTAGTTGTACATACATAATTA
>NW_007381583.1:0-12314 GCF_000475195.1 Diaphorina citri | reverse complement strand
TGGGGTTATACATAACTGTCTTAATCAACTAGGTAACCTTTGCCGTATGTTGGCTGTACGTCACACCAAAGTGTACTTGCTCTACTCCACTTAACCAAATAAGATGTACTTTAAATATATTTACATAATGGATTAGAACATTATCCGCAATCCTACATTGATCCATTAAATTTTCAAAACTCGCTTCTCATTGGATAACAATGGTCATCAGTTTGATTAATTGTTTCCAGTCTACTTGCGATAATTTTTGCACTCTGCGAACCAAGTTACGATGGGCATGAAACATATTCATGGGATACGTTTTATATCGGTGAAAAATTATGTGGACGTCAATAGAACGAGCGGTAAATTACGATTTAACATGGAAACACATACGGGTAGAATCAGATGGGAAATGTTGATTATGAAATGTTGTGTACGAGTTTCTTTGTACTTTTTTCGTTTCTTTGTTAGATGTGAGATATACGGTGATGATATTTAGAATATTTGTTTTTTTTATACTCGCCAAACATCTTCAAATTCCTTCTTTTCTGAGGTGGTAAGTTCACTAAGAGTTGATACCAAAGTCTACTACAACAAAACAGTAAAATAAGGACTGTACAAATCACATCTGTGCAAAACGCTATGAAAAATGGACCTATTGGTATTAGAACAGAAAATAAACACAGTGATAAAGTTTCTCTTCCATCAGGAACTAACTGAATCCGACAGTCATCTGAGGAAATGATCAACAGTGTCACCAACTCATCTTAGATTAATAGTTGTGCAATTTCTCCATACACCACTGAGCAGTCGTCTATAACAGTTTTTCCACCTGTTTGTTCCGCAAATTATCTTCAGATGGGATGAATACTGATGGATATTTCGAGAGATTCTTGCTAGGGAATACTCGGCTTGTTATCTCACTTCCAATAGAGTCCACCTATCTCACAGGTCCTGTACAATCCGATGATAGGATTTCCTCATGAAAAAACCGAAGGTAAGCGATCAACCCTTGGATTGTGTTGCGTTAATGGAGATTTGTTAAATGTGGTCTGATTCGTCGGAGCATTGAGATGATCTACGAATATTGACTACGAGGAAATCTCGTATTAGTAATCCCCATATCAAAGGCAAAATAGATGCCAGCATTGATCACATACAAACTCCTGTTCCAGTCTCATCTGAGATTATTCTGTTGTATAATTATTTTAAGCAATAATTACCGGACAGTTTACCTGTAGGGTATTACCTACTTCACAAATCCCAACTAATCTTCTCATAATATTTATAATCTGGGACGTTCTGGGTCAAAGTTTACCCACAACAAAGCTGATGATCGTAAAAGTTGCTCTTACGTTTCCTTATGGTGAATCATCTTAAGCACTGATTACGAAATTTGCAGAGGTAAAAAGTTATAGGTTAAAAGGCATCAAGGTGCAGATTTCTGCACTGACAGAGGATAATTTAGCATACAATTCACATTTTTTGGGTCAGACACGAGGAAATAACCTATTTGGCCCGAAGACAAACCATTTATCATACGGTGCACAAATGCTCGTGACAAAATATGCAAATTCCAGAATTATAAAGTCAAAGGTGCATATAATTTGCTCTTTTATTTATATTTATTTTTCAGTAGTTTTTTGGGTCAGACACGAGGAAATAACCTATTTGGCCCGAAGACAAACCATTTATCATACGGTGCACAAATGCTCGTGACAAAATATACAAATTCCAGAATTATAAAGTCAAAGGTGCATATAATTTGCTCTTTTATTTATATTTATTTTTCAGTACAAAAACACGTATGGAGGTGTGTAGACTACTAACCAACTAGCCTCAATAGTAATGGCATTAGTGTGATACTTTCTTCACAGAAGAGTTAAATAAACTTCAGGAAGGAATTAGTTGTTTTGCCGGAAGATAAACTAATCATAACAACATACTGGGTCTTAAAAATTTGAGAGATCGTACTCTCAATAAGAGTGCGATGGTAAAAGTGGATCGTACACTTGTTATAAGTCTGAGGTTTATATACCTATTCATGATTTGCATTTTGTTCATAAATATGGGTGTTGATCTCAACATTTTCAATGTCAGAATTTTTGTTAGATTGCATATTTAGAAACCCAAGTTCCAATGTTTTCCGCTTCCAAGAACAAAATAGAACATATTAAATATAAGATATGTTTTCATTTATTTTATTTTCATTTATTTCGAAATAGGAATGCTTTTATATCCAAAGAATATTTACATATGTTAAATTAGTAGCTTCATCAACAGAACTTTTGTTGTACCCTGTAAGCAGATTGACTTTCATCAAGTAGGTATAGATTCTTATTATTTAAGACTATTACATCATTGTATATATTTATTCCATCAGGTTTCCGATTCCAATATCAAGTGTTTTATCAACATCAACTCTAAACAGGTTACCAGGTATTATGTCTAATTGGCCATCGGGTCCAAATAGTATTTTTTCATAGAACTTTTGTTATGTATATCTGGAACTATTCGTAATATACTTTCTTCGAATGGGAACAGTTTTTTTCTTGGTCTTTACTCTAAACAGGTTACCAGGTATTATGTCTAATTGGCCATCGGGTCCAAATAGTATTTTTTCATAGAACTTTTGTTATGTATATCTGGCACTCTTCGTAATATACTTTCTTCGAATGGGAACAGTTTTTTTCTTGGTCTTTGCTTTTAGATGTCTGCTGGTACGCAGTACTCAGAAGTTTGGGAACCCCTGCACTAAAGGATGGAGCCTCCCTATACCATCTTCGGTTATCATATCGTTATCAGTGTTTTAACCAGGTGTGAGTGAGGATAAGGGAAATGGTCTTACGTTCTAAATTTCATATTTTTATGTTGACAGGAAATAAATATTGGTAGAGTGCTGATAAAATAGGTACACAGGTGTTACATATACAAATTCTCGTATGTTATAGGTACATATACACAAAGATATTACATATGTGTACTTTAGATTGTGGTGTAAACAGAGATTTCGAATAAATCTGTAGATAGTGGAGATTTATCTCAAATTTCAAGGTTTTGCCCCAAGTGATGCAATTCAAAAAGTTTGTTTTCCTTATGAAATTGTTATTCAAAGTAGGTATACCTCTAGAGGAAATGTGTTTCAAGGTACCAATAAACGTTTTTCAAAGGTTAAAGAGATAGGTCATTGTTTATGGATCAGATATCAAAGGAACACCCTGTCTTCTGCCTCATTAGTGGGTAAAGTTTCCTGATTTGTTAGAAACAATCAAGTCCATGACTCCCACAAGATTTCAAAGTTCTTAACAAACGAGAAAACAATAAATTTCTAGGAACACAAATGAAACCGTTGTGTGCAAATGCTGGTAAACTACTATGATTGTGTAATGCTGGAATACGTCAATTATTGAGGATGACCGCTTAAGCTTCTAATTGGTAGTTACATGATGGTTACTAAATCATAAAATCTCCTACAAAGAAAACTATTCATAGGATATTAAACGGGCTATAGCTTTACGATCTTTAGTCTTTCTATTTTCATTGGAAAACCACGTCTCTACCAGAGATTATGGGTATCAGCATGACGTTTCATTGCTGATGGCGCGGTGTTTCCATACTACATAGGTGTCTTCAATGTCTCCTGTCATCACAGCGGTAGATCTCAATTGTTCCATCTAGTTCTGAACTCTGTAGATGCCTCGCTTGGTCCTTATTACTGGAATACACAGTGGTGCTTGTTATTTACGTAACATTGAGCTGGCCTCTAATGCTATACTTAATGGAGGATTATTCACTAGGCTTCATTTTCTAAAAACATAAATCTATAGACCGGTTAATCCTTTCTTATCTCGGAACAGTTTGGACTTGAAGTACTGTCTCCCCTTTTTTACAGGCGAAACAAAAAGCTCTGGAAACTGTATTAATTTTCAGTTGTCAGTTTCCGTAACTGATACGGTATCACAATAGCTGTGAACTCTAGAGGTCTCAAATTCAGTTCCTGTTAGATATCACGATTCACAATTCCTGTTAGTGCTTTTTAGCCCGTCCTTCCTTTCTTTTATTATTATTATTATTTTTGTATGGAATTAGAGCTACAATCAATCAGCCTCTCCACGACAGTTTTGCAGCCACTTTAAAAACCCTCTTGTGAAATAAATCAACTCAAATCAATTTTTTAACCTCTTTGCAAACAAGGGCTAAAAACTTAAAACGAGGAAGCTCACTATTAAGTTGTTAAATTTAAATCTTTCTACAAAAAGGATTAAGTCATTAACATTTCACAATACTGCCAAGAACACTAGTCTGAGTAATCATTATGAACCCATCAAATCCATCTGTTTAGTAGGAACTAATTAGTAATGATCTAGAAAAATTTCTAAATGTGTTACTAAATAGGTATTGAAGCTTTCAAATTTGTTTACAAATGGCAAGTAAAAAAACAAAAAAATGTGGAAATTGGATCTTCTGATTGTACTCTAATGGTTTTGACATTTCTATCGCCAAGACAACAAGGCTAAAAGTGTGTCAATTTCATTTTGCTTATTCATTCAGACCGATACCATTGACAATGCCTCAAAATGCAAATTTAAAGAGAGAGAGAGAGAGAGAGAGACAGAGAGAGAGAGGGAGAATGCTTCCTATAAAATTCCATACTACTCCAAGATAGGGTATTAGATATTTCCTCAATCGCAAACAACTCTATCTCAAACTTTAAGTAGTAAAATAAATTTGTATACCTTTATTATCATCTGGTGCAGTCAAGTCTTGAAGGCCATTGCCAAATGGCGCTTGAAGTGTGCCAGGTTCCACAGGGTCTCTGAACACTAGTCTGGGACTACGGGGTCCCATGGAAGGAACTGGTAAGAATCCATTATAGTTGGGAGACTGAGGTGGAGGATGAGGGGGTGCGAGGTTCTGCTGCCATCCAGGTCCTGTAAGTGCTCTGTTGGGTGGGGGACGAAACTGATCCAGGATAGGAAACCTCACAAATCTTCTGTTGGCTTCAGGGAAGTGAACATCGTATCTCCTGAAATCATGATCCTGATAGTACACAGGAAAAGCATACAGAGCTCTTTTCCTTCTAAACCGCTTTTTCCTTTCAATTTTCTGCCTGGAATCCGCGACATCAGCATATATCAGTGCGTTACACATTGTATCATTTTTCTCTAAACACATTATTGATTTATCAAGAGAATTTTGTAGAGCTGTTTTATTTAGTAATGAACTATCAAAATATTTGTTATAGCTTTTTCTCATTCGATTTTTTTTCTTTTTGAACTGATCTAAAAAATCCGACGCGATTTTTAAATACATTGATCTATTTGAGAAATAGCTTTTGTTAGATTCAGTACTATTTTTTGTTAGGGCTACACTATCACTAGTATTACTTAAATTTAACTTATGATTAGAGAATTTTTTATCACTATTAACTATTGGCACTTTTTGTGTTTGACTTTCGACATCTCTCTCGATTATGTCTTTAGAAATATCACTAGATGGCGTGGTGGTAGCATTTCCCAGTGGGTTATCCACATACTGTTCTTCTTCGACAAATTCATCGAATTTACTTGGTTTCCCTGGACTATTGTACGTGAAGAGTTCGGTGGTGTCATCTGTTACTGTGAAGTTATTTAACATCTCGGTAACACTACTAGTAGTTGTTGTACTGTTGGAATCCTCACAGCCAGCACGATGTATAGTCCAGGCAGCGATATACCACGTTACGAATAATATACTGCAACAGAAGAAATAGAAAATACAAGTTTAGAAATAAGGCATATATTTAACATCTCGGTAACACTACTAGTAGTTGTTGTACTGTTGGAATCCTCACAGCCAGCACGATGTATAGTCCAGGCAGCGATATAACACATTACGAATAATATACTGCAACAGAAGAAAT
The DNA here is from genome assembly GCF_000475195.1 of Diaphorina citri. Taxonomy (NCBI): domain Eukaryota; kingdom Metazoa; phylum Arthropoda; class Insecta; order Hemiptera; family Psyllidae; genus Diaphorina; species Diaphorina citri. The sequence continues at coordinate 6,430 of NW_007381583.1, read as the reverse complement.
AGAAAATACAAGTTTAGAAATAAGGCTTACATCAACTACATCAACCAAATCATACAATTCGCTGGTTGCAACAATTACGAAGAAATGAAAGAAATGACCCAGGACAGAGACAGATGGAGAAATGTTGTCAACCAATCCTAGGATTGAAGCAATAGATAGAAATAAGGCATCAGTTTCTAAATTTTTACATAATATGTATTAGATATGCTTCAAAATTCATTAGAAGAAACAACATTAGAACTCATTGACTCTTACGGTCAAACTGATTTGCAAAATAATTATGTAATCTACTTAACATAGGATCTAGGTGAACTGATTACAACTGCAAACTTTGTATTTGCACAGTTGAAAATAACTATCCTACATTTATGACGGGTAACCTATATATGTCTGTTACAGTTCATATACCAGAATAATGTACGTTTACACGCGTAATAGCAATTATTATGTAAAAATATCTAGGACGGAAGATGAGTTCTGTTTACTATTGCCAAAAACTATACAGACAGGTATAGGCTGTAATGGTGAAGAGAAAGGAAGAGTAGCGGTTATGTGCTGTCACTTTCATAAAAAAAACTCTCATTACATCATACGTTTGCACGCTTGAAGAACCATTGATTGATTTTCGGTCTTTTTGATTTCATACGCTTCATCTTTATTGAGGATAGTGGCGAATCTTTATTGGAATTGGATCATATCCTGGGATATAGTGGAAAAATCCGTGTAATTAAACTGAGTAAATAATAAATGTACAAGATAGGAGGCGGTCATGTTATGTTCATGGGTATAACTACATCAGCCAACTTCAACTCACAATATATAAAGAAAGTTATGGATGTTGGTGGCTGACAAAGAGGTTGCCCCACTAGAGGTGTTTGAGGTGAAGTTTGAGAGAGAGAGAGATCATACTCTACATGTTTATATCATACTCTACAACTAGATCAGCTCTTGTTTATATCATACTCTACAACTAGATCAGCATCACTTTGAGGTGTAAAATGAATATAGATTTGGGGTTATACATAACTGTCTTAATCAACTAGGTAACCTTTGCCGTATGTTGGCTGTACGTCACACCAAAGTGTAAAAATTAACCTCTGTTTTATTTATATCATAATAAAAATATCTCAATTGAATTCCTGTGTAATGTGATAACAACTCAAACCAAGGTTTTATAACAAGGATTATTCTCAATTTTCGAAATATTTACATGTAATCCAATAAATATGATAGGTTCAATTGGATTGGTTTTTATTGTTTATTTCAATATCAATATCAAATATTTATTTAATGCTTATGAATTATTTCCATACCATTCAATATGCGATAACAAAGTCATCTAAAATAAGCTCAAATAAAATAACTTAAAGGACACATTTTATGTTCTTCAGAAAAGAAGGTACCTAATGTTACCAAAGTGTACTTAACCAAATAAGATGTACTTTAAATATATTTACATAATGGATTAGAACATTATCCGCAATCCTACATTGATCCATTAAATTTTCAAAACTCGCTTCTCATTGGATAACAATGGTCATCAGTTTGATTAATTGTTTCCAGTCTACTTGCGATAATTTTTGCACTCTGCGAACCAAGTTACGATGGGCATGAAACATATTCATGGGATACGTTTTATATCGGTGAAAAATTATGTGGACGTCAATAGAACGAGCGGTAAATTACGATTTAACATGGAAACACATACGGGTAGAATCAGATGGGAAATGTTGATTATGAAATGTTGTGTACGAGTTTCTTTGTACTTTTTTCGTTTCTTTGTTAGATGTGAGATATACGGTGATGATATTTAGAATATTTGTTGTTGTGTACGAGTTTCTTTGTACTTTTTTCGTTTCTTTGTTAGATGTGAGATATACGGTGATGATATTTAGAATATTTGTTTTTTTTATACTCGCCAAACATCTTCAAATTCCTTCTTTTCTGAGGTGGTAAGTTCACTAAGAGTTGATACCAAAGTCTACTACAACAAAACAGTAAAATAAGGACTGTACAAATCACATCTGTGCAAAACGCTATGAAAAATGGACCTATTGGTATTAGAACAGAAAATAAACACAGTGATAAAGGACCAAAAAACCACCTATGGCAGGGATTGGACCTTCAGGAATCCAAGACCTTCGGCAAACAAGCCTAGTACGATACACCTTGATCAATCTTAATAGTTATAGATAGATTTTGGGTCCAACCCTCCTAATCCTGTTTGAAACGGAATTTTGTCCTTACTTATTGCCGAACTAGACCACAGAGGTAATATTGGAGCTCCAAGAGTTAAATGGCAGAGAACGCGTAACGCGATTACTTCGCCCAGTAGTTACCTTTCAAGAGTCTATCCACTCGTAACACAGAGAAGACGGGGAGCAAAATATCAATATATCACCCAAAGTGAACATTACGTGAGTCATTCTTAACAAGAAGCCACGGACAATAGAGAGAAGAAAGTTCCAGTCAGGAATAAAGTGTGAGTTGTCAGTCCAGAACAAAAGGGGACATTATGTTCAGGATTCTTCAAACACAAGACGAGATGAAGGAGGTTTTACACTAAAGCAGAGATTCCGAATCTGTGGTACGCGGAAGCATTTCTGGTGGTACGCGAAGAGATTTGAAAACCCCATTTTATGACTTGTCTCTTATATGCGAAAAACAAATTTAACAACCCTAGTTGGGAGAGAATGAGTCATTCTTAACAAGAAGCCACGGACAATAGAGAGAAGAAAGTTCCAGTCAGGAATAAAGTGTGAGTTGTCAGTCCAGAACAAAACGGAACATTATGTTCAGGATTCTTCAAACACAAGACGAGATGAAGGAGGTTTTACACTAAAGCAGAGATTCCCAATCTGTGGTAGGTACGTGGAAGCATTTCTGGTGGTACGCGAAGAGATTTGAAAACCCCATTTTATGACTTGTCTCTTATATGCGAAAAACAAATTTGGCAACCCTAGTTGGGAGAGAAAAAAAAACACAATTATGACATCATATTACGTTTAACACAAAAATTTCGCCTGCGGCTCTACAATTTCTTTATTTAACCCCCAAACCACACAAAAGTAATGTTTGGTAGTACACAAAAGGACTTTTAGATGTCTGCTGGTACGCAGTACTCAGAAGTTTGGGAACCCCTGCACTAAAGGATGGAGCCTCCCTATACCATCTTCGGTTATGTTATCATATCGTTATCAGTGTTTTAACCAGGTGTGAGTGAGGATAAGGGAAATGGTCTTACGTTCTAAACTTCATATTTTTATGTTGACAGGAAATAAATATTGGTAGAGTGCTGATAAAATAGGTACACAGGTGTTACCGTTACCTATACACATTCTCGTATGTTATACATATGCACAAAGATATTACATATTATGTGTACTTTAGATTGTGGTGTAAACAGAGATTTCGGATAAATCTGTAGATAGTGGAGATTTATCTCAAATTTCAAAGTTTTGCCCCAAGTGATGCAATTCACAAAGTTTGTTTTACTTCTGAAATTGTTATTCAAAGTATACCTCTAGAGGAAATGTGTTTCAAGGTACCAATAAACATTTTTCAAAGGTTAAACAAATAGGTCATTGTTTATGGATCAGATATCAAAGGAACACCCTGTCTTCTGCCTCATTAGTGGGTAAAGTTTCCTGATTTGTTAGAAACAATCAAATCCATGACTCCCACAAGATTTCAAAGTTCTTAACAAACGAGAAAACAATAAATTTCTAAGAACACAAATGAAACCGTTGTGTGCAAATGCTTGTTAAATGGTTTAGAAATGTCACCGGTTGACGCATCTACACATGGCGTGTGTCAAACGTTTCATGAGAAAGTTCCAACAGTGTCACCTACAATTTGTGGCCAGTGACGAAATATTAATCACTTAATCCGCATAGGTAATATAGAAAACTATCTCTTTAATGATTTTTAGCTAATCGTCAAATAGGCACATTAATATCGCATTAAAGTTAGTCAAACTCTAATGCTATACTTAATGGAGGATTATTCACTAGGCTTCATTTTCTAAAAACATAAATCTATAGACCGGTTAATCCTTTCTTATCTGGGAACAGTTTGGACTTGAAGTACTGTCTCCCCTTTTTTACAGGCGAAACAAAAAGCTCTGGAAACTGTATTAAAATTTTCAGTTTGGCTATGTTTGTATTAATTTTCAGTTGTCAGTTTCCGTAACTGATACGGTATCACAATAGCTTTGAACTCCAGAGGTCTCAAATTCAGTTCCTGTTAGATATCACGATTCACAATTCCTGTTAGTGCTTTTTAGCCCGTCCTTCCTTTATTTTATTATTATTATTATTTTTGTATGGAATTAGAGCTAGGTACAATCAATCAGCCTCTCCACGACAGTTTTGCAGCCACTTTAAAAACCTTCTTGTGAAATAAATCAACTCAAATCAATTTTTTTAACCTCTTTGCAAACAAGGGCTAAAAACTTAAAACGAGGAAGCTCACTCTTAAGTTGTTAAATTTAAATCTTTCTACAAAAAGGATTAAGTCATTAACATTTCACAATACTGCCAAGAACACTAGTCAACTAGTCTGAGTAATCATTATGAACCCATCAAATCCATCTGTTTAGTAGGAACCAATTAGTGGAGAGAAGTTGCAGGTTGAATCATTTTCGGCTAAATAATAAATAAATTAAAGGTGCTCTTTTCTCCAAACAAATTAGCGTTGACAGATAGAACCCTAACTAATAGCTTTGACAATGACTTCTGGACTGCATTCCTGAAAGAAACTTTAAAATTTTCAGCTTCATATTTCGCAAAATTTTGACGTCACAACAATTTACTATTGTTAAATTAATTATGACAGTTTTTTGAAGGATTTTCTGCTTTGACAATGACTTCTGGACTGCATTCCTGAAAGAAACTTTAAAATTTTCAGCTTCATATTTCGCAAAATTTTGACGTCACAACAACTTACTATTGTTAAATTAATTATGACAGTTTTTTGAAGGATTTTCGTCTGTACTCAATATTGGTTTTTTAGGTGCAAGATAAAAAGTCCGAAGTTTTTCATGGAAGGCGGTAGTCGAAACGCAGACTCCACATCAAAATACATAGTCCAAGTCGTTGAATAATCTTCATTAAGTCGCCTACTCTCAATTAGCAATTAACAAAACGAGCATTATTCTTTAGATTGTATAACCTGAGCAATTTGGCAAGCGAGCAAAGCAAGATAATAAATTCGTTGATGCTGAAACAAGTGTTACATGCAATTTAGAAGTGCATTATTTATCTTAATACAGGAAATAAAATAAGCTAATAAAATTAAGAGAACGTAAGTATTGTAGTTTATTGGCCAGTTACATGCAATTTAGAAGTGCATTATTTATCTTAATACAGGAAATAAAATAAGCTAATAAAATTAAGAGAACGTAAGTATTGTAGTTCTTTCTTCGAGTACCTACGCCTAAGAGAAGACAACTAGTCATTAAATACTAGAAACAGTTGAAATACAAGCTCACTTAGGAATATGAATATGTATCTATGCATATTTAAATAAATTTATAAAATTTATATCAAAATTAAAAGTAGTATTGTAGTTCTTTCTTCGAGTACCTACGCCTAAGAGAAGACAACTAGTCATTAAATACTAGAAACAGTTGAAATACAAGCTCACTTAAGAATATGAATATGTATCTATGCATATTTAAATAAATTTATAAAATTTATATCAAAATTAAAAGTAATATGAGAATCAAATCAAATCATGATATGATATAAGCAACTAAAATGTTCCTGAAAAGTATTTACATATACTTATAGGAACACGATGAGATATATGAAGAAACTAAATAAACCTTATTATTATCAATAGGTATATGCCTACTTATGAGGGACTGTGTGATCGGGCTACCTTTAATTTTACAGAAAACTAAAATGTATAGGATCATAATGTTGGGGAAACTTTAAAAACATAGAACTAAGACGGTGTATTTATTAAATCTATGCTTTCAATTATGTATATCAAATGTTTATTTCGAGATATCAATAAGCTGTAAGCCACCCAGGGCTCAAATTCTAGCGGTTAACATAACGGACCGTAAATAATTTCGAATGATATCTAATATAACACCTACAATTATGGGTTTTTGATCAGGAGGGCTTTGACCTGGTGTGATATTCAAAATTATTTAAATATTTAACCCTTAAATGCAGAACATGGTCCTGAGGGAGTGAGGGCATTGGATTGATAGCTTAATAACATATTCAAAGAAAAAGTGCATTTGAAAAGGAAAGGAGTTGATTAATTATAGTGAAAAGCCCACATGGAATAATTATCATTATGTTTATTAAACGTGTCTAGTGTCTACATGAGGGGGAGGGGGGGGACAAAAAAAATATCTACAAATGATTTTGTAAATAAAATCAAAGCAGTAGTCAATAGGTACTGCGATTCCAAA
>NW_007381582.1:20446-35421 GCF_000475195.1 Diaphorina citri | reverse complement strand
GAACAACCCCAGCTCCATCTACAGCTATGAAACTCGGTCAACATTGACAGGAATCCCACCAGCACCAATTGATATTAGATCTCCACTCAATCCTTACAACCCACAAAACCCCAACTCATTGCTAAACCCTTACAACCCAGCCTCACTCCTCAACCCAAGCAACCCTAACTCACTGTTAAACCCTCATAATCCAAATTCACCTTACTACATTGGTAATCCACAAACACCAGTGTATGACTCAGTCTCAACCTATTCCCTGTTTAACCCTAACAATCCGGACTCTCCATTTAACCCAAATAATCCTTGCTCCCTATTCAACCCAAGCAACCCCGCGTCACCATTCTATACCGACTATGAAGTCAAGAACTCTCCATTGAGTCCTGTGAATCCCAGATCCATCTTGAGCCCCTTGAATCCGGAATCTTATCTTAGTCCTCTGAACCCACTGTCTCCATATAGCCCACACAATATTGATTCCATTTACAACCCAGCAAATCCCAGTTCAGTTTATAGTTATGAAACCCGAACTGCTTCTTATGTGTCAGGAGTCCCTGCTAGTCCCTATCCAGTAGCCCCAGTTGCTTTACAATCCTAACAATCCCTCATCACCATTCTATACCGACTATGAAGTCAAGAACTCTCCATTGAGTCCTGTGAATCCCAGATCCATCTTGAGCCCCTTGAATCCGGAATCTTATCTTAGTCCTCTGAACCCACTGTCTCCATACAGCCCACACAATATTGATTCCATTTACAACCCAGCAAATCCCAGTTCAGTTTATAGTTATGAGACCCGAACTGCTTCTTATGTGTCAGGAGTCCCTGTTAGTCCCTATCCAGTAGCCCCAGTAGATATTAGTTCTCCATACCATCCACTCAATCCTAGGTCAGTCTACAACTATGAAACTCGGTCAACATTGGCAGGCATCCCCAGTACTCCATACCCATCGGTACCTGTTGACATTAGCTCCCCATACAATGCTTACAACCCACACAACCCCAGCTCCTTACTGAATCCAAACAACCCAACCTCTCTCCTCAACCCAAGCAATCCCCTGTCACCACTCAACCCTTTGAACCCAAGTTCTCCAATCTACTCAAACCCAGACTCTGTCATCTATGATCATTCATCGGTGAGCTCTATCTTCAACCCTCACAACCCAGCATCACCTTTCAACCCAAATAATCCATACTCTGTGTTTAACCCAAACAATCCTGAATCTCCATTCCACACGGATTACGAAGTAAGAAACACGCACCTAAACCCTCAGAACCCAGAGTCTGTACTGAGTCCGTGCAACCCACAATCACCACTCAGTCCCTTGAACCCAGCATCACCTTACAGTGCCACCTCCATCGGCTCTGTTTTCAATCCACAAAGTCCGAACTATTACTATAGAAGTCTTAGCTCAACCACTTATAATCATTTGAGGCAAGCACCTATCGACACTTATACTGAAAGACTTTACAGTTTGACCTACGAGAGCTCTCTACTTAACCCTTCAAATCCGAATTCACCCCTGAGTCCGTACAATCCAGCTTCTATTTTAAATCCCAAGAACCCAAACTCTCCGTTTAACCCTTACAACTCTCTGGTTCCCACATATGATGTTCGCAACCCTCGCAGCATATTCAATCCACATAACCCGGACTCTCCTTACAACCCCAATAATCCTAATTCCGTATTCAACCCCAACAACCCGATCTCACCATTCAAAGATAATTCACCGCTCTCATTGAACAATCCCGCGAACCCTGCTTCTCCCTACAGTCCATTGAACCCTAGCTCTCTCTATAGTCCACTCAACCCCGCCTCCCCCTACAATACAGACTTTACCGAATCTCTCTACAATCCAAACAACCCCTATTCCCCCTACACTGTTGAGTACACTCAGTCAGTTTACTCCACCTCAGTCCAACAACGAACTCTGAAATCACAGATTGTAAACAGTGTGTTTGGTACTGATGTGCTCTCTACACCTCAATATCCAGTGATTGATGATTATCAGAACCCAAACTCACCATTCAATCCAAACAATCCTCTGTCACCATACAATTTGAAGTCACCATTCAATCCACTGAATCCAAATTCACCATTCAATCCACGCTCATTGTATAATCCAAACAACCCAGATTCACCATTTAACCCGCATTCTATTTATAATCCAGATAATCCCACTTCTCCCTTCAACCCTAACTCACTCACATATCCTGGAACGCCATTCTATAGTTCTGCCTCTCCATTCAATCCACTGAATCCAGATTCTCCTTTCAATCCAAATTCTCCGTTCAACCCCTTGAACCCCAACTCACCATTCAACAGAAACTCGCCCTTAAATCCTTCCAACCCAAACTATTACTTCAGTCAAAGATCTTTGGTGAATACCAACCTTTACCCTAACCCATTACTCGATAGTTCAAACCCAAACTCTCCATTTAATCCCAATTCAGTTTATAATCCCAACAATGTGGATTCACCATTCAACCCCTACTCAAAATACAATCCTGAGAATAGAGATTCACCATACAATCCATTCAACTTGAATTCACCTTTGAACCCGAATAATCCAAACTCTCCCCTCAATCCCAACTACGTCAAGAGAGAAGTTCTAACTCCAGAAGAATATTATAGACATGAAACGACTAGAAGTTACTTGAATATCCCAGATGATGTTATTACATCTCCCTATGATATTCTATACAGAAACAATCCAAGCTACTCACACATTAGGGACGCTCCATTCGAAGCTTATGAACCTCTCAGTCAATATTATGAGCTCAATCCATACAAATATCCTCACTCTCCTTACTCCGTCACCGAACCATTTGGACCTTACAATGAGAAGTACTCTCCTCTGTATGTAGAATACCTCAAGTACATTATAGCTAATTATGGAAACCAATTCCCTTACGAACAACTGCTATTCCCTTACGACAAAGAGGCAAGAATCAAGTATGTCAAATTCTTGAAGACATGTTTCACATCTGATGTTCCTCCTAGTTGGTTCCCTTATGCACCGAAATATTGGAAGAATCCTGATGAGTTGAAAGATATTGCACCCTTGGTGATTCAATATGGTCCTTACAATCCATTAGGATTCAAAGCACCCTTCGGAGATTATGACGAGAAGAAGAATGCCCTCTACTATAGCTACTTGCTTTACAAATATGAACAATACGGGTTAGATTATTCCTACGAAACACTCCTGTTTACTTATTCACCCACAGACAGTCTCAACTACATTGCATTCTTGAAAACTAAGAATGAGGAGAAACCAGATTGGTGGCCTTACACATCAGATTACTGGGATTATCCAAGTCTTCTCTACACTGAGAGTTTCAGTGAAAAGGCTCTCTTGTTCTCAAACCTTGATACATTGAGAAGTCTGACTAGAAACCCGTCCAGTCCTTATTCCAACATTGCTCCATTCTATAAATACGACTGCAATTACAACGAACTCTATCTGGAGTATATCAAATATATTCACGATCTCTATGGATGCGACTTCCCCTATGAGCAACTGTTCTTCCCCTATGCTCCTCAAGATAGGAGAAAGTTTGTTGACTATTTGAAATCTCAATACAAAGAGAAAATCCCACCGTTCTGGCCATACAGTCCTTACCAATGGCTTTTACCAAGCAGTTTAATCACTGACGACAGCTTCTCACCAGTCACAATCTATGGTGCTGAGAATCCATTGGGTGTGGAAGTACCGTTCGGTCCTTATCTACCAGAATATAATGAGCTTTACTGCAAGTATATCAAATACATTCACGAAAAGTTCGGACCCAACTTCGAGTATGATCAACTTCTGTTCTCCTATGTGTCTCCTAAGGACCGCGTCACTTACTACAACGTGCTGAAAACCAAATACGAGAAATGCCCAGACTTCTGGCCTTATCCCAGTAACTATTGGACTGATGTAGAACTGATCTCTCATCTACCTTACAGATCCATAGAGTTACCAACACAACTCGTAGATCCTATCTATGTCCCTGATCCTTCTTCTCCATTCGCACCTTTCTATAAATACGATAGCAAGTACAATGACCTTTACTGTGACTACATCAAGTATATCTATGACATTTACGGAAGAGACTTCCCCTATGAAAGACTTTTCTTCTCTTACAATACAAAAGACAGGGAAGCCTTTGTTAAATATTTATCGTCGAAATCTAAAGATGCACCCGAGTACTGGCCTTATTATCCGTTCTTGTGGAAACATTTGGATAAGATTGGAACCTACGGTAGAGTACATGAAGTGGCTGTTGATACTTACCTCAGAAATGGAATATTGGGTCCTTACATTCCAAAATACAACGATCTCTACTGCAAGTATATCAAATATGTCAACGAGAAATACGGTCCAAGATATCCATACGACACATTACTCTTCCCTAATGCAAACCTGAAGGAAAGAATAGAATTCATTAACTTCTTGAAATCACAATACACAGATAAATGCCCAGACTTCTGGCCCTACCCTAAAATATACTGGGACAAACCAGATCAAATCACAATCGTTTCCAATGAAATAGGAAGCGCGTTGGCACCGTTGGACTATAATCCATATAACCCATACAATTCATACCGAACATTTGTACCTGAAGGACCATTTTACAAGTACAATCCGGAATACAATAAACTCTATGGTGATTATATCAAATACATCTATGACTTGTACGGAGAAGATTTCCCCTACTCGAGATTATATTTCCCCTATGATGTACAAAGCCGATCAGCCTTCATCAAATATCTGAAAACATTACCAGAGTGTAAAGACAAGGCTCCTGGGTTCTGGTCAAGTTATCCTTATGAGTTCACTTACTACACTGACTCGACCATTATTTCAGACTACAGATCAATCGATATACCAACCGATTTCATAGAACCATTCGGACCATACTTGCCAAAATACAAAGAACTATACGCCAGCTACATTAAGTACATCAACAAAGAGTTTGGTCTAAATTATCCCTATGAAAGTTTATTATTCCCATATGCCACCCCAGATCAACGTATTGAATTCATCACCTACTTGAAATCACAGTTTGATAAATGTCCAGAGTTTTGGCCTTTGTCAAACGAAATTTGGACAAAACCGGATACCATCAAGACCATTGAAATCACAACCAGATATTCGATACCAAACAACAGAGTATTGCTGCCGTATAACCCAACAGACATCATTCCCTATTCAAATACGGATGATATCTACAACCCATTCTCACCCATCAACCAATATAGCCCTTACAGTCCTTACAACACGGATTCACTCTTTGACAACACGCATCCAGAGTCATTGCTGAATCCTTACAATCCAGAATCTTTACTCAGTCCTCTCAACCCAAGATCAGTATTCTACCCTAGCAACCCTGAGGTACCTTCATTTGATTACAACAACCCTAATTCACCATTCAACCCCTATAATCCTTCATCCGTATTCAATCCCAAGAATATAGATTCCGTGTTTAATCCAAGAAATCCAGACTCACCTTATTATAATCAGTACCAGTTCTTGTACTCCCCACTAAGTCCATACAATCCGAGATCATTATTCAGTTCACAGAATCCATTGTCACCACTCAGTCCTCTGAATGCAAACTCTCCTTATAATCCACGCAACCAAATCTCTTACTACAATATTGAAAATCCCAAGTCACCTTACAATATACATAATCCTGAATCCCCTCTGTATTCCGACTCACCCTATTACTATAGAAACTTACCCCTATACAACCCTGTGGAAACAGAACTCATCGACCAATACTCCACCAGTGTTTATAATAACCCAGACTCACCTCTGTCTATAAACAGTCCTCATTCAGTATTGAATCCATACAACTTGGACTCAATCCTGAATCCGTTCAATGTCAAATCACCCCTGAGTCCCGAGAATCCAGCCTCTCCCTTCAATCCTTACAATCCAGAACCATCTATCTTCGATTCACATAATATCTATTCATTTTTCTCGCCTCATAATCCTTACTCACCATTCAATCCTTACAATATCGATTCTCCATTCAATTCCGACAACCCAGACTCACCATTCAGAAACTATCCCCAGTACTCTAGATACAACCCTAAGAACCCTGAGTCACCATTTAGTCCTCAGAACGAAGACTCAATTTATAACCCAGAGAATCCAAACTCCCCCTACAATCCGTTTAACGAGAATTCATTGTATCATCCGGGTAATCCTGATTCCCCCTATGATTGGCAACGTACTATTGATCTGTCCTATTTGAAACATCAAGACCTACCACTCACACGTTACAGTCCTACTGATTATTTCCGTAGTGTAGTTACAGACACAACCCTTGTATCTAATGGACCTGTATTTAAACCTTTCTATCCAGATAATCCGCTCTTACTTAGACCTAGTCCATTCAATGCCATCGCACCATTCGGTGATTACAATCCCAAATACAATGACCTCTATTTGGAATACATTAAGTACGTACACCAAGTGTACGGTGCCTTCCCATACAGACAACTGTTGTTCCCTTACAATATTGAATATAGAAATGAGTTTATCAAATACCTGAAAACTAAATACCCAACAGAGGAACCCAAGTTCTGGCCATTCACACCCATCGAATGGAAAAACCCAAGATTGATTTCCGACGTATACGAACCTGTACCTTATGGACAGAAGAACCCCATGCACGCCAGAGCACCATTCGGACCTTATCTTGCCAAATACAATGAACTCTATTACAAATACACCCAGTATATCTATGAAACACACGGACCTAACTATCCCTATAGATTCCTTCTCTTCCCTTACGCACCTGAAGACCGTATCTCTTATATCAACTATCTGAAATCGCAATGTAGAAGTGTTCCTAAATGGTGGCCATACAGTCTTGATGATTGGAATAACCCATACAATATCCATGACTTCATCAACTATCCAATCAGAATCGTCCGCCCTAGTGTAGATGATAGATATTTGAATCCATACCTGATAGAGGAGAGACATCCAAGAAGTTGGCTCAAGGAAGAACCACTGTCTTCTGATCTTCCTACTGTAAACTCTCCCGTGGCTCCATTCGGTGTGTATGATTCCAAATATAATGATTTATATCACGCTTACATCAAGTACATCTACAAAACATACGGAGACTTCTTCCCCTATGAGCAACTATTATTCCCCTACAATATCCAATCAAGAAATAACTTCATCAAATACTTGAAAACAGTAGAGAAAGAACGCCCAAACTACTGGCCCTTCCTGAATTATCAATGGGATAATCCTGAAGCTATACCGTACAGACTCTACTCGCAGCAAATACCCTATGGTGCTATCAATGTGTTGGGAGAGAAAGCTCCCTTCGGACCATACTCACCAGATGCTAATGAGTTGTATTGCAAGTACATTGACTACATCTATGCTAAGTACGGAGACACTTATCCCTACGAGACATTACTATTCCCTTACAGCCCAGCAGACCAAGTGACTTTCCTGAAACACTTGACTTCTACTTACAAGAAGCGACCAGACTGGTGGCCCTACACAGAGGAGGAATGGGTGACTGGAAATATTCATACTAGATCTCATTGGAATCCAATCTATGCACCTAAATACCCAAGCATTGATATTGTCAGAGCTGAAGAAGATGAAATCCTAGCTGGTACTTCACCCTTGTCCTCACCTTATGCTCCATTCTATAGTTATAATCCTAAATACAACTCCTTGTACGAAGATTACACTAAAATGATCCAGGAAACATATGGTTCGGACTTCCCTCTTGATCAACTTCTCTTCCCTGGTTCCCCTGATGACACTCTCACCTATGTGACATACTTGAAGACCAAATACCCAGAAGAACCAGACTTCTGGTCTCTGTTCCCATACCAGTGGCAATCTCCTGATAGAATCCAAGAATATCCACTCAGATTAAGATCCGCTGAGGTTCAGGAAATATTCAAGGGTGAACTACCATTTGGTCCATACCAAGACAAGTACAACGACCTTTACTACAATTACATTGAATACATTTACGACAAGTTTGGTCTGAACTATCCTTATGAATCCTTATTGTTCCCTTACGATAATGTAAACAGCCTCTGCTTCATTAAATTCCTTAAAACCAAATGCGACAAAATACCAAACTGGTGGCCCTATGGTAAATACAGCTGGGACAAACCTGAAAGTCTCTTCATTACACCGGAACCCATTACAACCATACATAATCTAGACAGGACCAGTTTAAGTCAATACAGAAACTATGTCCTCGGTTTGGATGACTTTGTCCCTTACAATCCTCTAGGTCAATACGCACCATTCGGTTTCTATTCACCTGCATACAATGAACTCTACTTGAAATTCATCAAATACACTTACTCCAAGTTCGGCCGAAGTTTCCCTTACGAGACCTTACTGTTCCCATACTCCCCGAGATCTAGATATGAATTTGTGACTTACTTGAAGACTGTTTACAAAGACGACCAACCAGAATTCTGGCCATTCACAACTCTGAGCTGGAATGAACCCAGAACCACTGAGTTTATACAGGATGAAGTGAGGGGCATTTCGCTACTCACTGAAAGTCCATTGGGTGCTTTCGGTCCATTTGGAAGTTACTGCTCTGAATACAATGAACGTTACAAGAACTACATCACATACATCTACAGACGCTATGGAGACTCTTATCCTTACGAATCCCTCTTATTCCCTTACAATAAACAGGATAGACTCACCTTTATTAAATATCTAAAATCTTGTTATCCAAAACAACCACTTTGGTGGCCTTATCCCGATGAAGCTTGGGATGCACCAGAATTCATTGAAAGATATCCTTATCCTTACCCTGGCGTTCCTTATCCTGATTATCTGATTGATATTCCATTCAAACGATCTAACCTCGCTACAAGTCCTCTGGCACTCTATGGACCTCTGGGTGAATACAAATCCAAGTCGAATGCTCTTTACTACAAGTACATTCAATACATTTACGAACGCTATGGCTTGAACTATCCTTACGAGTTGGTCTTGTTCCCTTCTGATTCCATTGAGAAGAGAATAGAATTCGTTAAATATTTGAAATCCGTTTGCAAAGAGATTCCTGCCTGGTGGCCCTATTCAGAGGAAGTATGGAACAATTGTGAACTATTGAAATGTATCTCAGTGAAAGGTCCATACACGTTAGGTCCATATGCTCCATTCGGGCATTATAGTTGTGAGTACGATAGCTTGTACAACGAATACATTCAGAACTTGTACGCCATTTACGGAAATTCTATCGTGTATGATCCATTCCTGTTCCCATATGAACCAAGATCCCGGCTGAGATTCACCAAATATTTAGGTAGCGTGTACAAGGAGAATATTCCAGACTGGTTTATCTATGGCAGCGACTTTTGGCAAGACATTCAAATCTATTTGGAGAAATCATCCACCACCACAGTAGCAGCAACTTCCACAACAGCAGTGGTTGATGCTTCACCAAACATGCGATCTCTATTGGGAACACTTGATGCCGTGAAGCCAGCGCTTCCTGACCCGAAGGACGAATTATTGAAATTCCAAGGATCCTATGAATTCTGGGCGACATACAGCCCTTACAAGTTTGATAGATCTGGCTTGTACTCATACTCTCTGTTTACAACCTTTTTCGAAGGATTAGAGAAAGAACGTTACAACATCTACAGATCCGTGATTTATCCACCAGACATGACGCCATATGTTAAATCAGGAGACTGCTTTGATATTATCATTGTAGGTGCTAGTGCTGCTGGTTGTGTTCTCGCTAACAGACTATCCGAGGTTTCATCATTGAAAGTGTTATTGATTGAAGCTGGAGGTGACACACCTATCCATTCCAGAATTCCAGGAATGTCTAGTGTTTTGTCCCTGTCTGAATTTGACCATGCCTACCTTGCTGAACCAAGTCAATTCGCTGGCCTGGGAGTTAGAAACGCAAGAATAAAGATCACGGCTGGAAAAGGTTTGGGTGGTTCCAGTGCAGTCCAAAACATCTTGTATCAACGAGGTACTTCCTATGACTATGAGAACTTTGCTAAACTTGGCTACAATGGATGGGGATACGATGAAACACTCAAATACTTCGTCAAGTCTGAAGATTATAGATCTGTAATTTACAACGAGAGCAAAGCAGTACATGGAACACAAGGCTACTTACCCGTCGGACTATTCAAAAATAAGGAGAACAATATCATCAGAGAGATATTCGAGACCAGCGCTCAAGAATTGGGCTACCCTTGTCCGAAAGACATGAACGACAGATATGTAGATGTTGGATTTGCAGAGCTTCCAGGTATGACAAGATATGGCCTCAGATTCTCAGCGGCTGATGCTTACTTGACACCCATCGCTGGAAAGAGAACCAACTTGTACGTACTGAAGAGATCCAAGGTAACCAAAGTGATTATCAACGATCAGAATGTAGCAACTGGCGTGGAATATGTGAATAGTAAAGGAGAAACAGTGAGAGTGACTGCAAACAAAGAAGTCATTCTAACAGCAGGCGCTATCGCCAATGCACAGCTACTGCTACTGTCTGGTATTGGTCCTAAGGCACACTTGGATGAAGTGAAGATTCCAGTGAAACAAGATCTCAGAGTGGGTGAGAATCTCAAACTAAACGCACAATTCACAGGACCTGTCATGGCATTCTCTGCCCCTCTCAAGCGAACTGTTTACAGTCAGGAAATGGTATTCAAATACTTGGTCAATCGTATTGGACCCTTGTCTAATGCAGGACTCTGGAGTTTCACAGGATATATTGACACTCTACAGAACACAGCGCGTCCTGACCTCGAGATACATTTGCTTTACTTCCAACAGAATGATATTCGTAACATGTGTAAGATCAAACGCGCCTATGATTTCAATGATGAAGTACAGACAGCTTACGTGAATCTGAATAAGAGAACCGACATGGGTGTGATCAGTATGTCCCTGGTGAATCCCAAGAGTTGTGGTAAGGTGACACTGAAGAGTGCAGATCCTCTGGCACCACCCTGTATTGACACTGGTATTCTCTCTGAACCTGAAGACTTGGCCACCCTGATCCGAGGTACTGACTACATCACTCGTCTAGAACAAACTGAAGCTATCCGTCTGGCTGGAGGTACTCTCATGTCTCTTAACTTGGAAGCTTGTAGTCAATATCCATGGAGAAGTACACATTCCTGGACCTGTTACATTAGACACTTGACCACCACCACTAGTAACCCAGTAGGAACTGTTATGATGGGAAATGCTGATGATCCGAATGCAGTTGTCACCCCTGACCTTAAAGTGAAAGGAATCAAGGGACTCCGAGTTGCTGATATCTCTGTCTTGCCCAACGCTATTATCACTCAGTCCGATGCTATCTCCTACATGATTGGAGAGAAATGCGCCGACTTGGTGAAAACCTCCTACAATATTCCGATTTAGATGGAAACATAAAATATCTGCCTTTTTTTATTCGAATGAAATTCATCAGAAAGATGGGTTTCTTCACATTCTTTCATGGAATTATCGTTAACGAATTTGCACTTTGAAACAAAGTTTCATATCTAAAGCATTACTAAACAAGATTTATGTTTCCATCTCAGATTTATGTTTTATATTATGTAATATAGTTTAGTAACAGTGTAACTATAGATTGTTCGTTAATAAATTTATGTTTATTTAGCACACTTGTATTACCTTATGTTCTTCTTTTGCCTCCTCTATGAAAAAGAAAGAAAGGAATTTCAATGTCAGATTTATGTTTTATATTATGTAATATAGTTTAGTAACAGTGTAACTATAGATTGTTCGTTAATAAATTTATGTTTATTTAGCACAATTGTATTATCTTATGTTCTTCTTTTGCCTCCTCTATGAAAAATAAAGAAAGGAATTTCAGTTTTGTTAAGCACATGCAAATGTTCGTCACAAATGTCGTTTCCCGCTCGATGCACTAAAAATTTATGGCTTGACTTGGACTCAAACTACGAAACTCCAGATTCAAAGACCACAGACTCCTCTATGGCGCTGCTGCGCCAAGTCAAGAAAGTTTGAAAGCACTACTGGAGATAATACGCCACAGACCAAGTAGCCATTTTCAGGTAGTTGTAAAGGATTCTAGTTACTAGTACTATTAGACATTACCCTACTTCAAAGTCTTTTATCCCATCATGTAGGTCAAGATAATGATTTTCAGTTATGGCTTGCAGTTGATACCGTGTTTTACTCTTTATCATTTCCTCTATTCAAAATGGAGAACTATTAAATTAGAACATTAATGCCGACGACTTTATGCAATGGGAACATGCAAGTGACTCTAGCGATGTAAAATTTCTCAGAAATACAAAGTACCATATCACTTTGCCTGCTGTAATACCATTTAAGATACGTCTTCCTCTTCCTTCTCCTACTCTTCCTCTTCCTCCTCCTCCTTCTCCTCCTCCTCTTCTTTCTCCTCCTCCTCCTCTTCTTCTTCCTCCTCATTCTCCTCCTACTCTTCCTCATCCTCCTCCTCTTCCTCTTCTCCTCTTTCTCCTCTCTTCGATTTCAGGACGATAAGACCTTCGTTGTCACAGTTCCCTCTATCAAACCTCTAAAGAAAAAAATGCAGGACCCTATCCGGATTTCACTTTATACAACCCACACTACCCATCTTCACCGTTCAATCCTGAAAACCCAACATCTCTCTTCAACCCAAATAATCCCCTCTCACCTTTCTATCACGATTACGAGATCAAAAATTCACCGCTGAATCCTCTGAGCCCCGTCAACCCAGATTCAATCCTTAGTCCATACAATCCGAAATCTCTACTAAGTCCGAACAATCCACTATCACCTTATAACCCGAACTGTGGGGAATCTCTGTACAATCCTCACAATCCCAACTCACCATACCATTATGAAAGTCATGTTTCAACTTACATTACTAACACGGCAGATTACTACAGATCAGGAGCACTTTACGATCTGAGTGTACCTACTGGTCCATATAGTCCGTACAATATCCGTTCACTGCTGAATCCAAACAACCCAGCCTCACTTCTCAACCCAAGCAACCCTAACTCACTGTTAAACCCTCATAATCCAAATTCACCTTACTACATTGGTAATCCACAGACACCAGTGTATGATTCCGTCTCACTCTATTCTCTGTTTAACCCTAACAATCCTGACTCTCCATTTAACCCAAATAATCCTTGCTCCCTATTCAACCCAAGCAACCCCGCGTCACCATTCTATACCGACTATGAAGTCAAGAACTCTCCATTGAGTCCTGTGAATCCCAGATCCATCTTGAGTCCATTGAATCCGGAATCTTATCTCAGTCCTCTGAACCCACTGTCTCCATATAGCCCACACAATATTGATTCCATTTACAACCCAGCAAATCCCAGTTCAGTTTATAGTTATGAGACCCGAACTGCTTCTTATGTGTCAGGAGTCCCTGTTAGTCCCTATCCAGTAGCCCCAGTAGATATTAGTTCTCCATACCATCCACTCAATCCTAGGTCAGTCTACAACTATGAAACTCGGTCAACATTGGCAGGCATCCCCAGTACTCCATACCCATCGGTACCTGTTGACATTAGCTCCCCATACAATGCTTACAACCCACACAACCCCAGCTCCTTACTGAATCCAAACAACCCAACCTCTCTCCTCAACCCAAGCAATCCCCTGTCACCACTCAACCCTTTGAACCCAAGTTCTCCAATCTACTCAAACCCAGACTCTGTCATCTATGATCATTCATCGGTGAGCTCTATCTTCAACCCTCACAACCCAGCATCACCTTTCAACCCAAATAATCCATACTCTGTGTTTAACCCAAACAATCCTGAATCTCCATTCCACACGGATTACGAAGTAAGAAACACGCACCTAAACCCTCAGAACCCAGAGTCTGTACTGAGTCCGTGCAACCCACAATCACCACTCAGTCCCTTGAACCCAGCATCACCTTACAGTGCCACCTCCATCGGCTCTGTTTTCAATCCACAAAGTCCGAACTATTACTATAGAAGTCTTAGCTCAACCACTTATAATCATTTGAGGCAAGCACCTATCGACACTTATACTGAAAGACTTTACAGTTTGACCTACGAGAGCTCTCTACTTAACCCTTCAAATCCGAATTCACCCCTGAGTCCGTACAATCCAGCTTCTATTTTAAATCCCAAGAACCCAAACTCTCCGTTTAACCCTTACAACTCTCTGGTTCCCACATATGATGTTCGCAACCCTCGCAGCATATTCAATCCACATAACCCGGACTCTCCTTACAACCCCAATAATCCTAATTCCGTATTCAACCCCAACAACCCGATCTCACCATTCAAAGATAATTCACCGCTCTCATTGAACAATCCCGCGAACCCTGCTTCTCCCTACAGTCCATTGAACCCTAGCTCTCTCTATAGTCCACTCAACCCCGCCTCCCCCTACAATACAGACTTTACCGAATCTCTCTACAATCCAAACAACCCCTATTCCCCCTACACTGTTGAGTACACTCAGTCAGTTTACTCCACCTCAGTCCAACAACGAACTCTGAAATCACAGATTGTAAACAGTGTGTTTGGTACTGATGTGCTCTCTACACCTCAATATCCAGTGATTGATGATTATCAGAACCCAAACTCACCATTCAATCCAAACAATCCTCTGTCACCATACAATCTGAAGTCACCATTCAATCCACTGAATCCAAATTCACCATTCAATCCACGCTCATTGTATAATCCAAACAACCCAGATTCACCATTTAACCCGCATTCTATTTATAATCCAGATAATCCCACTTCTCCCTTCAACCCTAACTCACCCACATATCCTGGAACGCCATTCTATAGTTCTGCCTCTCCATTCAATCCACTGAATCCAGATTCTCCTTTCAATCCAAATTCTCCGTTCAACCCCTTGAACCCCAACTCACCATTCAACAGAAACTCGCCCTTAAATCCTTCCAACCCAAACTATTACTTCAGTCAAAGATCTTTGGTGAAT
>NW_007381582.1:0-13912 GCF_000475195.1 Diaphorina citri | reverse complement strand
CAGACAATCCATCAATCACGCTTAGATTCCATTCAACCTATCTCTACTAAGATCCATTGAATCCAAGATCAGTATTCTATGTTGAACAACCCGGCAGCGACCCTCCGATTTCACTTTAACAACCACCTTACCCATCTTGCATCTCTATCCTGAAAACCCAACATCTCTCTTCAACCAAATAAACCCTCTCATCTATCACGATGTGAGGATCAAAATTCACTCCTCTGTTCCTCCCGTCAACCCTATTCATCCCTCAGTCCGATACAAATCCGAAAATCCTACTAAGCATCCGAACAATCATTTTATCACCTTATATATACCCGAACGTTTGTTTAATCTGTACAATCCATCACAATCCCAAACTCCACCATATGAAGTCATGTTTCAAACCTTACCATTATAACAGGCAGTTTTTTGACTACAGATCAGGGAGACCACTTTACGATCTGAGTGTACCTACTGTCCAGTATTAGTCCGCCCTCACATAAATCTTTTTCACTTCTGAATCCAAACAATCCAACTCTCTCCTCTAACCCAAGCAACCTAACTCACTGTTGAACCTAAATCCAAATCCCCTATACATTCGGTAATCCACAAGACACCAGGTTTATGATTCTGTCTCAACCTATTCCCTGTTTAACCCTAACAATCCTGACTCTCCATTTAACCCAAATAATCCTTGCTCCCTATTCAACCCAAGCAACCCCGCATCACCATTCTATACCGACTATGAAGTCAAGAACTCTCCATTGAGTCCTGTGAATCCGAGATCCATCTTGAGTCCGTTGAATCCGGAATCTTATCTTAGTCCTCTGAACCCACTGTCTCCATACAGTCCACACAATATTGATTCCATTTACAACCCGGCAAATCCCAGTTCAATCTACAGCTATGAATCTCGAACTGCCTCTTATGCAACTCACTATCCTTCAGCGCCTGTTGACATTAGCTCTCCATACAACCCGAACAACCCCAGCTCCATCTACAGCTATGAAACTCGGTCAACATTGACAGGAATCCCACCAGCACCAATTGATATTAGATCTCCACTCAATCCTTACAACCCACAAAACCCCAACTCATTGCTAAACCCTTACAACCCAGCCTCACTCCTCAACCCAAGCAACCCTAACTCACTGTTAAACCCTCATAATCCAAATTCACCTTACTACATTGGTAATCCACAAACACCAGTGTATGACTCAGTCTCAACCTATTCCCTGTTTAACCCTAACAATCCGGACTCTCCATTTAACCCAAATAATCCTTGCTCCCTATTCAACCCAAGCAACCCCGCGTCACCATTCTATACCGACTATGAAGTCAAGAACTCTCCATTGAGTCCTGTGAATCCCAGATCCATCTTGAGCCCCTTGAATCCGGAATCTTATCTTAGTCCTCTGAACCCACTGTCTCCATATAGCCCACACAATATTGATTCCATTTACAACCCAGCAAATCCCAGTTCAGTTTATAGTTATGAAACCCGAACTGCTTCTTATGTGTCAGGAGTCCCTGCTAGTCCCTATCCAGTAGCCCCAGTTGCTTTACAATCCTAACAATCCCTCATCACCATTCTATACCGACTATGAAGTCAAGAACTCTCCATTGAGTCCTGTGAATCCCAGATCCATCTTGAGCCCCTTGAATCCGGAATCTTATCTTAGTCCTCTGAACCCACTGTCTCCATACAGCCCACACAATATTGATTCCATTTACAACCCAGCAAATCCCAGTTCAGTTTATAGTTATGAGACCCGAACTGCTTCTTATGTGTCAGGAGTCCCTGTTAGTCCCTATCCAGTAGCCCCAGTAGATATTAGTTCTCCATACCATCCACTCAATCCTAGGTCAGTCTACAACTATGAAACTCGGTCAACATTGGCAGGCATCCCCAGTACTCCATACCCATCGGTACCTGTTGACATTAGCTCCCCATACAATGCTTACAACCCACACAACCCCAGCTCCTTACTGAATCCAAACAACCCAACCTCTCTCCTCAACCCAAGCAATCCCCTGTCACCACTCAACCCTTTGAACCCAAGTTCTCCAATCTACTCAAACCCAGACTCTGTCATCTATGATCATTCATCGGTGAGCTCTATCTTCAACCCTCACAACCCAGCATCACCTTTCAACCCAAATAATCCATACTCTGTGTTTAACCCAAACAATCCTGAATCTCCATTCCACACGGATTACGAAGTAAGAAACACGCACCTAAACCCTCAGAACCCAGAGTCTGTACTGAGTCCGTGCAACCCACAATCACCACTCAGTCCCTTGAACCCAGCATCACCTTACAGTGCCACCTCCATCGGCTCTGTTTTCAATCCACAAAGTCCGAACTATTACTATAGAAGTCTTAGCTCAACCACTTATAATCATTTGAGGCAAGCACCTATCGACACTTATACTGAAAGACTTTACAGTTTGACCTACGAGAGCTCTCTACTTAACCCTTCAAATCCGAATTCACCCCTGAGTCCGTACAATCCAGCTTCTATTTTAAATCCCAAGAACCCAAACTCTCCGTTTAACCCTTACAACTCTCTGGTTCCCACATATGATGTTCGCAACCCTCGCAGCATATTCAATCCACATAACCCGGACTCTCCTTACAACCCCAATAATCCTAATTCCGTATTCAACCCCAACAACCCGATCTCACCATTCAAAGATAATTCACCGCTCTCATTGAACAATCCCGCGAACCCTGCTTCTCCCTACAGTCCATTGAACCCTAGCTCTCTCTATAGTCCACTCAACCCCGCCTCCCCCTACAATACAGACTTTACCGAATCTCTCTACAATCCAAACAACCCCTATTCCCCCTACACTGTTGAGTACACTCAGTCAGTTTACTCCACCTCAGTCCAACAACGAACTCTGAAATCACAGATTGTAAACAGTGTGTTTGGTACTGATGTGCTCTCTACACCTCAATATCCAGTGATTGATGATTATCAGAACCCAAACTCACCATTCAATCCAAACAATCCTCTGTCACCATACAATTTGAAGTCACCATTCAATCCACTGAATCCAAATTCACCATTCAATCCACGCTCATTGTATAATCCAAACAACCCAGATTCACCATTTAACCCGCATTCTATTTATAATCCAGATAATCCCACTTCTCCCTTCAACCCTAACTCACTCACATATCCTGGAACGCCATTCTATAGTTCTGCCTCTCCATTCAATCCACTGAATCCAGATTCTCCTTTCAATCCAAATTCTCCGTTCAACCCCTTGAACCCCAACTCACCATTCAACAGAAACTCGCCCTTAAATCCTTCCAACCCAAACTATTACTTCAGTCAAAGATCTTTGGTGAATACCAACCTTTACCCTAACCCATTACTCGATAGTTCAAACCCAAACTCTCCATTTAATCCCAATTCAGTTTATAATCCCAACAATGTGGATTCACCATTCAACCCCTACTCAAAATACAATCCTGAGAATAGAGATTCACCATACAATCCATTCAACTTGAATTCACCTTTGAACCCGAATAATCCAAACTCTCCCCTCAATCCCAACTACGTCAAGAGAGAAGTTCTAACTCCAGAAGAATATTATAGACATGAAACGACTAGAAGTTACTTGAATATCCCAGATGATGTTATTACATCTCCCTATGATATTCTATACAGAAACAATCCAAGCTACTCACACATTAGGGACGCTCCATTCGAAGCTTATGAACCTCTCAGTCAATATTATGAGCTCAATCCATACAAATATCCTCACTCTCCTTACTCCGTCACCGAACCATTTGGACCTTACAATGAGAAGTACTCTCCTCTGTATGTAGAATACCTCAAGTACATTATAGCTAATTATGGAAACCAATTCCCTTACGAACAACTGCTATTCCCTTACGACAAAGAGGCAAGAATCAAGTATGTCAAATTCTTGAAGACATGTTTCACATCTGATGTTCCTCCTAGTTGGTTCCCTTATGCACCGAAATATTGGAAGAATCCTGATGAGTTGAAAGATATTGCACCCTTGGTGATTCAATATGGTCCTTACAATCCATTAGGATTCAAAGCACCCTTCGGAGATTATGACGAGAAGAAGAATGCCCTCTACTATAGCTACTTGCTTTACAAATATGAACAATACGGGTTAGATTATTCCTACGAAACACTCCTGTTTACTTATTCACCCACAGACAGTCTCAACTACATTGCATTCTTGAAAACTAAGAATGAGGAGAAACCAGATTGGTGGCCTTACACATCAGATTACTGGGATTATCCAAGTCTTCTCTACACTGAGAGTTTCAGTGAAAAGGCTCTCTTGTTCTCAAACCTTGATACATTGAGAAGTCTGACTAGAAACCCGTCCAGTCCTTATTCCAACATTGCTCCATTCTATAAATACGACTGCAATTACAACGAACTCTATCTGGAGTATATCAAATATATTCACGATCTCTATGGATGCGACTTCCCCTATGAGCAACTGTTCTTCCCCTATGCTCCTCAAGATAGGAGAAAGTTTGTTGACTATTTGAAATCTCAATACAAAGAGAAAATCCCACCGTTCTGGCCATACAGTCCTTACCAATGGCTTTTACCAAGCAGTTTAATCACTGACGACAGCTTCTCACCAGTCACAATCTATGGTGCTGAGAATCCATTGGGTGTGGAAGTACCGTTCGGTCCTTATCTACCAGAATATAATGAGCTTTACTGCAAGTATATCAAATACATTCACGAAAAGTTCGGACCCAACTTCGAGTATGATCAACTTCTGTTCTCCTATGTGTCTCCTAAGGACCGCGTCACTTACTACAACGTGCTGAAAACCAAATACGAGAAATGCCCAGACTTCTGGCCTTATCCCAGTAACTATTGGACTGATGTAGAACTGATCTCTCATCTACCTTACAGATCCATAGAGTTACCAACACAACTCGTAGATCCTATCTATGTCCCTGATCCTTCTTCTCCATTCGCACCTTTCTATAAATACGATAGCAAGTACAATGACCTTTACTGTGACTACATCAAGTATATCTATGACATTTACGGAAGAGACTTCCCCTATGAAAGACTTTTCTTCTCTTACAATACAAAAGACAGGGAAGCCTTTGTTAAATATTTATCGTCGAAATCTAAAGATGCACCCGAGTACTGGCCTTATTATCCGTTCTTGTGGAAACATTTGGATAAGATTGGAACCTACGGTAGAGTACATGAAGTGGCTGTTGATACTTACCTCAGAAATGGAATATTGGGTCCTTACATTCCAAAATACAACGATCTCTACTGCAAGTATATCAAATATGTCAACGAGAAATACGGTCCAAGATATCCATACGACACATTACTCTTCCCTAATGCAAACCTGAAGGAAAGAATAGAATTCATTAACTTCTTGAAATCACAATACACAGATAAATGCCCAGACTTCTGGCCCTACCCTAAAATATACTGGGACAAACCAGATCAAATCACAATCGTTTCCAATGAAATAGGAAGCGCGTTGGCACCGTTGGACTATAATCCATATAACCCATACAATTCATACCGAACATTTGTACCTGAAGGACCATTTTACAAGTACAATCCGGAATACAATAAACTCTATGGTGATTATATCAAATACATCTATGACTTGTACGGAGAAGATTTCCCCTACTCGAGATTATATTTCCCCTATGATGTACAAAGCCGATCAGCCTTCATCAAATATCTGAAAACATTACCAGAGTGTAAAGACAAGGCTCCTGGGTTCTGGTCAAGTTATCCTTATGAGTTCACTTACTACACTGACTCGACCATTATTTCAGACTACAGATCAATCGATATACCAACCGATTTCATAGAACCATTCGGACCATACTTGCCAAAATACAAAGAACTATACGCCAGCTACATTAAGTACATCAACAAAGAGTTTGGTCTAAATTATCCCTATGAAAGTTTATTATTCCCATATGCCACCCCAGATCAACGTATTGAATTCATCACCTACTTGAAATCACAGTTTGATAAATGTCCAGAGTTTTGGCCTTTGTCAAACGAAATTTGGACAAAACCGGATACCATCAAGACCATTGAAATCACAACCAGATATTCGATACCAAACAACAGAGTATTGCTGCCGTATAACCCAACAGACATCATTCCCTATTCAAATACGGATGATATCTACAACCCATTCTCACCCATCAACCAATATAGCCCTTACAGTCCTTACAACACGGATTCACTCTTTGACAACACGCATCCAGAGTCATTGCTGAATCCTTACAATCCAGAATCTTTACTCAGTCCTCTCAACCCAAGATCAGTATTCTACCCTAGCAACCCTGAGGTACCTTCATTTGATTACAACAACCCTAATTCACCATTCAACCCCTATAATCCTTCATCCGTATTCAATCCCAAGAATATAGATTCCGTGTTTAATCCAAGAAATCCAGACTCACCTTATTATAATCAGTACCAGTTCTTGTACTCCCCACTAAGTCCATACAATCCGAGATCATTATTCAGTTCACAGAATCCATTGTCACCACTCAGTCCTCTGAATGCAAACTCTCCTTATAATCCACGCAACCAAATCTCTTACTACAATATTGAAAATCCCAAGTCACCTTACAATATACATAATCCTGAATCCCCTCTGTATTCCGACTCACCCTATTACTATAGAAACTTACCCCTATACAACCCTGTGGAAACAGAACTCATCGACCAATACTCCACCAGTGTTTATAATAACCCAGACTCACCTCTGTCTATAAACAGTCCTCATTCAGTATTGAATCCATACAACTTGGACTCAATCCTGAATCCGTTCAATGTCAAATCACCCCTGAGTCCCGAGAATCCAGCCTCTCCCTTCAATCCTTACAATCCAGAACCATCTATCTTCGATTCACATAATATCTATTCATTTTTCTCGCCTCATAATCCTTACTCACCATTCAATCCTTACAATATCGATTCTCCATTCAATTCCGACAACCCAGACTCACCATTCAGAAACTATCCCCAGTACTCTAGATACAACCCTAAGAACCCTGAGTCACCATTTAGTCCTCAGAACGAAGACTCAATTTATAACCCAGAGAATCCAAACTCCCCCTACAATCCGTTTAACGAGAATTCATTGTATCATCCGGGTAATCCTGATTCCCCCTATGATTGGCAACGTACTATTGATCTGTCCTATTTGAAACATCAAGACCTACCACTCACACGTTACAGTCCTACTGATTATTTCCGTAGTGTAGTTACAGACACAACCCTTGTATCTAATGGACCTGTATTTAAACCTTTCTATCCAGATAATCCGCTCTTACTTAGACCTAGTCCATTCAATGCCATCGCACCATTCGGTGATTACAATCCCAAATACAATGACCTCTATTTGGAATACATTAAGTACGTACACCAAGTGTACGGTGCCTTCCCATACAGACAACTGTTGTTCCCTTACAATATTGAATATAGAAATGAGTTTATCAAATACCTGAAAACTAAATACCCAACAGAGGAACCCAAGTTCTGGCCATTCACACCCATCGAATGGAAAAACCCAAGATTGATTTCCGACGTATACGAACCTGTACCTTATGGACAGAAGAACCCCATGCACGCCAGAGCACCATTCGGACCTTATCTTGCCAAATACAATGAACTCTATTACAAATACACCCAGTATATCTATGAAACACACGGACCTAACTATCCCTATAGATTCCTTCTCTTCCCTTACGCACCTGAAGACCGTATCTCTTATATCAACTATCTGAAATCGCAATGTAGAAGTGTTCCTAAATGGTGGCCATACAGTCTTGATGATTGGAATAACCCATACAATATCCATGACTTCATCAACTATCCAATCAGAATCGTCCGCCCTAGTGTAGATGATAGATATTTGAATCCATACCTGATAGAGGAGAGACATCCAAGAAGTTGGCTCAAGGAAGAACCACTGTCTTCTGATCTTCCTACTGTAAACTCTCCCGTGGCTCCATTCGGTGTGTATGATTCCAAATATAATGATTTATATCACGCTTACATCAAGTACATCTACAAAACATACGGAGACTTCTTCCCCTATGAGCAACTATTATTCCCCTACAATATCCAATCAAGAAATAACTTCATCAAATACTTGAAAACAGTAGAGAAAGAACGCCCAAACTACTGGCCCTTCCTGAATTATCAATGGGATAATCCTGAAGCTATACCGTACAGACTCTACTCGCAGCAAATACCCTATGGTGCTATCAATGTGTTGGGAGAGAAAGCTCCCTTCGGACCATACTCACCAGATGCTAATGAGTTGTATTGCAAGTACATTGACTACATCTATGCTAAGTACGGAGACACTTATCCCTACGAGACATTACTATTCCCTTACAGCCCAGCAGACCAAGTGACTTTCCTGAAACACTTGACTTCTACTTACAAGAAGCGACCAGACTGGTGGCCCTACACAGAGGAGGAATGGGTGACTGGAAATATTCATACTAGATCTCATTGGAATCCAATCTATGCACCTAAATACCCAAGCATTGATATTGTCAGAGCTGAAGAAGATGAAATCCTAGCTGGTACTTCACCCTTGTCCTCACCTTATGCTCCATTCTATAGTTATAATCCTAAATACAACTCCTTGTACGAAGATTACACTAAAATGATCCAGGAAACATATGGTTCGGACTTCCCTCTTGATCAACTTCTCTTCCCTGGTTCCCCTGATGACACTCTCACCTATGTGACATACTTGAAGACCAAATACCCAGAAGAACCAGACTTCTGGTCTCTGTTCCCATACCAGTGGCAATCTCCTGATAGAATCCAAGAATATCCACTCAGATTAAGATCCGCTGAGGTTCAGGAAATATTCAAGGGTGAACTACCATTTGGTCCATACCAAGACAAGTACAACGACCTTTACTACAATTACATTGAATACATTTACGACAAGTTTGGTCTGAACTATCCTTATGAATCCTTATTGTTCCCTTACGATAATGTAAACAGCCTCTGCTTCATTAAATTCCTTAAAACCAAATGCGACAAAATACCAAACTGGTGGCCCTATGGTAAATACAGCTGGGACAAACCTGAAAGTCTCTTCATTACACCGGAACCCATTACAACCATACATAATCTAGACAGGACCAGTTTAAGTCAATACAGAAACTATGTCCTCGGTTTGGATGACTTTGTCCCTTACAATCCTCTAGGTCAATACGCACCATTCGGTTTCTATTCACCTGCATACAATGAACTCTACTTGAAATTCATCAAATACACTTACTCCAAGTTCGGCCGAAGTTTCCCTTACGAGACCTTACTGTTCCCATACTCCCCGAGATCTAGATATGAATTTGTGACTTACTTGAAGACTGTTTACAAAGACGACCAACCAGAATTCTGGCCATTCACAACTCTGAGCTGGAATGAACCCAGAACCACTGAGTTTATACAGGATGAAGTGAGGGGCATTTCGCTACTCACTGAAAGTCCATTGGGTGCTTTCGGTCCATTTGGAAGTTACTGCTCTGAATACAATGAACGTTACAAGAACTACATCACATACATCTACAGACGCTATGGAGACTCTTATCCTTACGAATCCCTCTTATTCCCTTACAATAAACAGGATAGACTCACCTTTATTAAATATCTAAAATCTTGTTATCCAAAACAACCACTTTGGTGGCCTTATCCCGATGAAGCTTGGGATGCACCAGAATTCATTGAAAGATATCCTTATCCTTACCCTGGCGTTCCTTATCCTGATTATCTGATTGATATTCCATTCAAACGATCTAACCTCGCTACAAGTCCTCTGGCACTCTATGGACCTCTGGGTGAATACAAATCCAAGTCGAATGCTCTTTACTACAAGTACATTCAATACATTTACGAACGCTATGGCTTGAACTATCCTTACGAGTTGGTCTTGTTCCCTTCTGATTCCATTGAGAAGAGAATAGAATTCGTTAAATATTTGAAATCCGTTTGCAAAGAGATTCCTGCCTGGTGGCCCTATTCAGAGGAAGTATGGAACAATTGTGAACTATTGAAATGTATCTCAGTGAAAGGTCCATACACGTTAGGTCCATATGCTCCATTCGGGCATTATAGTTGTGAGTACGATAGCTTGTACAACGAATACATTCAGAACTTGTACGCCATTTACGGAAATTCTATCGTGTATGATCCATTCCTGTTCCCATATGAACCAAGATCCCGGCTGAGATTCACCAAATATTTAGGTAGCGTGTACAAGGAGAATATTCCAGACTGGTTTATCTATGGCAGCGACTTTTGGCAAGACATTCAAATCTATTTGGAGAAATCATCCACCACCACAGTAGCAGCAACTTCCACAACAGCAGTGGTTGATGCTTCACCAAACATGCGATCTCTATTGGGAACACTTGATGCCGTGAAGCCAGCGCTTCCTGACCCGAAGGACGAATTATTGAAATTCCAAGGATCCTATGAATTCTGGGCGACATACAGCCCTTACAAGTTTGATAGATCTGGCTTGTACTCATACTCTCTGTTTACAACCTTTTTCGAAGGATTAGAGAAAGAACGTTACAACATCTACAGATCCGTGATTTATCCACCAGACATGACGCCATATGTTAAATCAGGAGACTGCTTTGATATTATCATTGTAGGTGCTAGTGCTGCTGGTTGTGTTCTCGCTAACAGACTATCCGAGGTTTCATCATTGAAAGTGTTATTGATTGAAGCTGGAGGTGACACACCTATCCATTCCAGAATTCCAGGAATGTCTAGTGTTTTGTCCCTGTCTGAATTTGACCATGCCTACCTTGCTGAACCAAGTCAATTCGCTGGCCTGGGAGTTAGAAACGCAAGAATAAAGATCACGGCTGGAAAAGGTTTGGGTGGTTCCAGTGCAGTCCAAAACATCTTGTATCAACGAGGTACTTCCTATGACTATGAGAACTTTGCTAAACTTGGCTACAATGGATGGGGATACGATGAAACACTCAAATACTTCGTCAAGTCTGAAGATTATAGATCTGTAATTTACAACGAGAGCAAAGCAGTACATGGAACACAAGGCTACTTACCCGTCGGACTATTCAAAAATAAGGAGAACAATATCATCAGAGAGATATTCGAGACCAGCGCTCAAGAATTGGGCTACCCTTGTCCGAAAGACATGAACGACAGATATGTAGATGTTGGATTTGCAGAGCTTCCAGGTATGACAAGATATGGCCTCAGATTCTCAGCGGCTGATGCTTACTTGACACCCATCGCTGGAAAGAGAACCAACTTGTACGTACTGAAGAGATCCAAGGTAACCAAAGTGATTATCAACGATCAGAATGTAGCAACTGGCGTGGAATATGTGAATAGTAAAGGAGAAACAGTGAGAGTGACTGCAAACAAAGAAGTCATTCTAACAGCAGGCGCTATCGCCAATGCACAGCTACTGCTACTGTCTGGTATTGGTCCTAAGGCACACTTGGATGAAGTGAAGATTCCAGTGAAACAAGATCTCAGAGTGGGTGAGAATCTCAAACTAAACGCACAATTCACAGGACCTGTCATGGCATTCTCTGCCCCTCTCAAGCGAACTGTTTACAGTCAGGAAATGGTATTCAAATACTTGGTCAATCGTATTGGACCCTTGTCTAATGCAGGACTCTGGAGTTTCACAGGATATATTGACACTCTACAGAACACAGCGCGTCCTGACCTCGAGATACATTTGCTTTACTTCCAACAGAATGATATTCGTAACATGTGTAAGATCAAACGCGCCTATGATTTCAATGATGAAGTACAGACAGCTTACGTGAATCTGAATAAGAGAACCGACATGGGTGTGATCAGTATGTCCCTGGTGAATCCCAAGAGTTGTGGTAAGGTGACACTGAAGAGTGCAGATCCTCTGGCACCACCCTGTATTGACACTGGTATTCTCTCTGAACCTGAAGACTTGGCCACCCTGATCCGAGGTACTGACTACATCACTCGTCTAGAACAAACTGAAGCTATCCGTCTGGCTGGAGGTACTCTCATGTCTCTTAACTTGGAAGCTTGTAGTCAATATCCATGGAGAAGTACACATTCCTGGACCTGTTACATTAGACACTTGACCACCACCACTAGTAACCCAGTAGGAACTGTTATGATGGGAAATGCTGATGATCCGAATGCAGTTGTCACCCCTGACCTTAAAGTGAAAGGAATCAAGGGACTCCGAGTTGCTGATATCTCTGTCTTGCCCAACGCTATTATCACTCAGTCCGATGCTATCTCCTACATGATTGGAGAGAAATGCGCCGACTTGGTGAAAACCTCCTACAATATTCCGATTTAGATGGAAACATAAAATATCTGCCTTTTTTTATTCGAATGAAATTCATCAGAAAGATGGGTTTCTTCACATTCTTTCATGGAATTATCGTTAACGAATTTGCACTTTGAAACAAAGTTTCATATCTAAAGCATTACTAAACAAGATTTATGTTTCCATCTCAGATTTATGTTTTATATTATGTAATATAGTTTAGTAACAGTGTAACTATAGATTGTTCGTTAATAAATTTATGTTTATTTAGCACACTTGTATTACCTTATGTTCTTCTTTTGCCTCCTCTATGAAAAAGAAAGAAAGGAATTTCAATGTCAGATTTATGTTTTATATTATGTAATATAGTTTAGTAACAGTGTAACTATAGATTGTTCGTTAATAAATTTATGTTTATTTAGCACAATTGTATTATCTTATGTTCTTCTTTTGCCTCCTCTATGAAAAATAAAGAAAGGAATTTCAGTTTTGTTAAGCACATGCAAATGTTCGTCACAAATGTCGTTTCCCGCTCGATGCACTAAAAATTTATGGCTTGACTTGGACTCAAACTACGAAACTCCAGATTCAAAGACCACAGACTCCTCTATGGCGCTGCTGCGCCAAGTCAAGAAAGTTTGAAAGCACTACTGGAGATAATACGCCACAGACCAAGTAGCCATTTTCAGGTAGTTGTAAAGGATTCTAGTTACTAGTACTATTAGACATTACCCTACTTCAAAGTCTTTTATCCCATCATGTAGGTCAAGATAATGATTTTCAGTTATGGCTTGCAGTTGATACCGTGTTTTACTCTTTATCATTTCCTCTATTCAAAATGGAGAACTATTAAATTAGAACATTAATGCCGACGACTTTATGCAATGGGAACATGCAAGTGACTCTAGCGATGTAAAATTTCTCAGAAATACAAAGTACCATATCACTTTGCCTGCTGTAATACCATTTAAGATACGTCTTCCTCTTCCTTCTCCTACTCTTCCTCTTCCTCCTCCTCCTTCTCCTCCTCCTCTTCTTTCTCCTCCTCCTCCTCTTCTTCTTCCTCCTCATTCTCCTCCTACTCTTCCTCATCCTCCTCCTCTTCCTCTTCTCCTCTTTCTCCTCTCTTCGATTTCAGGACGATAAGACCTTCGTTGTCACAGTTCCCTCTATCAAACCTCTAAAGAAAAAAATATTCAACCCCAACAACCCGATCTCACCATTCAAAGATAATTCACCGCTCTCATTGAACAATCCCGCGAACCCTGCTTCCCCCTACAGTCCACTCAACCCTAGCTCTCTCTATAGTCCACTCAACCCCGCGTCCCCCTACAATACAGACTTCACCGAATCTCTCTACAATCCAAACAACCCCTATTCCCCCTACACTGTTGAGTACACTCAGTCAGTTTACTCCACCTCAGTCCAACAACGAACTCTGAAATCACAGATTGTAAACAGTGTGTTTGGTACTGATGTGCTCTCTACACCTCAATATCCAGTGATTGATGATTATCAGAACCCAAACTCACCATTCAATCCAAACAATCCTCTGTCACCATACAAT
>NW_007381581.1:16460-17372 GCF_000475195.1 Diaphorina citri | reverse complement strand
CCAACATGTGAGAATCAAACTAAATTCTTTAAACAGTATCCAAGACAATGTTTTATATATAGGGTTTGTATTTTAAATATACCAAGTAATCTTCTCTTGTCACTCTTTTTTGCTAGTTCAATAAAAAATGGCTAGCAAGTAAATATATATTTTGTTTTTCAATCTTGTTCAATACATTATTCTAGGTACATAGGTACTCATTGTTTGGAGACTCTATAGATAGCATGGTAAAAAGGAAATCCAAATAAATAAGGCCAGCCTGCTTTTTGGAGCCCACAGCCATGTGAATTTATGATATTTCTTACAACAGATACTCTTGCTCAAACAGGGGTTCAGTATCGCAAATAATCCGTTGAGAAGATAGTGATAAAATGTAGGTACTCTATTATTTTACTATCTACAATTTGTAATATTTACAAGGGATACATGATAATAAAATTTATGCCACAGGATATAAAGAAAAATAATGTACACAGAACTTTTCTTCTTTTGAGGGGTACTTATCTTAGAGGTCTGGAATTTTATTTCCCTGAAACATAATAAACACAATGAAATAAGATAGGTAATTTCCCTGAAGCATAATAAACACAATGAAATAAGATAGGTAATTTCCCTGAAGCATAATAAACACAATGAAATAAGATAGGTAATTTCCCTGAAGCATAATAAACACAATGAAATAAGATAGGTAATTTCCCTGAAGCATAATAAACACAATGAAATAAGATAGGTAATTTCCCTGAAGCATAATAAACACAATGAAATAAGATAGGTAATTTCCCTGAAGCATAATAAACACAATGAAATAAGATAGGTAATTTCCCTGAAGCATAATAAACACAATGAAATAAGATAGGTAATTTCCCTGAAGCATAATAAACACAATGAAATAAGATAGGTAATTTCCCTGAA
>NW_007381581.1:0-13622 GCF_000475195.1 Diaphorina citri | reverse complement strand
GTAAGAGTACAAATTTTGTTAATTCGTTACGCGCACAAAGGAATTAAAGAAACTAGTGTCAACTCTAAGTTTCCGTAGTCGGTGTCACAGCCCCTCAAAGAATTGCTACACAGAGCCCAATTTTGTTGTACACTCCATACCGACGTTACTTACAGACCGTTGGTCGGTTTAAATGTGTCCGTTCGTACGACAGAACCTCTGTTAAACACCGATGAGCTTTACTTCTCGTTCACGCCTCAATCTCATCCCTTAACCAGTTTTAGCATACTCGCTAACATCGTGACTTGTAATATTCCAAATTTGACGACTGTCGGTGACCGGCGAAATAATTGTCGCTTTATAATTGAACTATAATACTAAATGAGCAAATAACAAATATTAATGTACAATAGTGTTTTATGTGTCTTCTAATGTTTCGTTCCCCGCTTTTAATAACGGATGCCGTTAGAGATGGTAGTTGGAAGATTTTGTTTGTTACACGAGTGTATCCAAAAAGTTATTACTCAATTAAAATCTGCAGAATATGTTTTGTGTTTGTCGCGTTTTGTATTATCTCAAATTTTCCTGTTTGTGTAAAGATCATTACATGCAGTATCTAATCTTGTCTCAAAATAAGTATCGCTACCCAACGTGTCATTTAGTTTCCTCCCCTCTCTTGCCCAGAGCCCAACGGCGGGCCTCACTTTGAAATAGGACTAATTTATCTACTCCAACAAGAGCTTGCGACCGAGAAGAGTATGGATAGACAGAGAAGATTAAAGCCTACTGCTCTTGGAGTCAACAATGTCTGAGGGAGATAGTTTGGAGAACACAACTTTTTTTGAAGCAGGATACATTCGACATATTGAGTAGGGCGTCGTATCAAACGTGTATGTACGATCCGAGCATGTTCATCTTAATTTTTAACTACATACTATTGTATTACTATTATCTTGTGGTGTATTCATATAAGGTTCATTCCACTGACCTGAAAAGACTGAGGGGCAGAAATAATCGCTTGACGGTTTGTTGGCATGGCATCACCATGGTATGGTAATGTAGCGTGACGACATACCCTCACGCTTTGTCAGAGATACGTGACCGTTTCCGAGTGACTATCTATAGCTTTCTAGCATATAGGGTGCACACCAGGGAGGATCTCGTGTTCAGACCCAATGGAACGTGCTGCGACCTTTTATGTTTGTTTAATGTGTTATTATTTCCTTATTAGTTTTAGTCTTATTACTCCGATATACCACCCAATTTCGTCTCTCTAAAGTGTTGAAATCCCCATAGTGTAATAATTTTCTCTAATCTCTATTCCAATTCACGGTGCGGAATCATCCAATCAGACACCATCACGCAGACGGAACATTCCGCGCCGATCCAGGGCCGCCCAAGCTAAGGGCGGGCCCGCCTAAAATAGGACTACCCCTATTATAAGCCAAAGACGACCTTCCGACCGAAAGAGCATAGGACAGCAAGGAAGAGAGAAGCTAAAGCCCTGCTATTCACCTTTTATTATTTTTTTTTTTTTTTTTTTTTTGTATCTAATGCAGGATTTTGAATATTAATACCTATGTCATTTTCTATCTTTTGTATCTCAGTTTTTTTAGGAGTATCTACTTAGCTTTGTTTATAAGTGTTATTTTTCCTTCTTAGATATGATTTTCATATATGTACATACAAGTTGACTGTAAATACATTAGTAAATATAAATACATAAGACCAAAATTAATTTTATTTGATTTCAACAAAATCTACTATTGCCTACTTATTTTGTACTCCAAAGACAGATGTGGGTGACATTATCAATAATTTAAAAGATCAAGATATCAACGAGTAAAGTGTAGATATTGGATTTATTTACAATAAATATGGAAAACAAACAATTTAGATACAAAGGTTTTTTTTTCTCATAGCACAACCTGAACAGATTCCAAAAGGCTGAAAGCATGATTGTGAGAGTTCATATGAGTCCTATCTCAAATACAATCATAACCAATTGGATCAGATCATCATTACATAGACACCACTGGGTTTTGTAGAGGTGAAGTGCATATGGAGGGCTAATCTTCACAATAGAGCCATCAACTGATTCACTTCAGTTGTATATCAATAATTGCCACTGTATTCTTTACCCCTTTGATAGTTTTCCATCTGCCAAACCTATGTTCAGTACCTATACCAGCAACAAGATGTTTGTGATCACTTGTGAAAACTAAACTATTGATTACACCAGACAGAGGTATGTCTTGCAGGAATTCCAGAGTTCTCTTTGGTGTAATTTTCCACAGTTTCACACAACCATCATAAGATCCTGATGCAACTAGATCCGAGTTGTGCAGACATGCAACAGATGTAATCCAGTTAGGTTCGGAGCTGGAACTGTCATAGCCATGTGCAACAGGTATGGTGTGTGTAGGGACTTTCTTCAGAATACTCCATAGACTTAATGTTCCATCTTCTCCACATGTTATAAACTGTTGATCATTCACTCTCCTAGTCATGTCAATACCTCTCGAGTGACCATTGAACACAAGCTGAGATTCTTCTTGAATCTTCCATACTCTCACACTTTTGTCTGTTCCACCAGAAGAGATCACTCTGTTCTTGGCAAGAATGTCTAGACTGGTAATGGCTGACTGATGACCAAATAATGTTTCTACATAGGCTCGGTCCTCAATGTTCCACACTTTGATACTTCTATCATTAGAACTGGAATACAGTGTATCACATTCAAAACTAATAGCTAACCCAGTGATAGGGGCTTTGTGTCCAGTGAATGTATGTAAATGCTCCAGGCTAGAGGACCATAATTTAATATTGGAATTATTGTCTCCAGATGCTACAAGCTCATTATTATTAGCAACAGCTAATGCTAGGATGGGTGGATAAGACTTTCTATCGGTTTTTACAAATGGTGAGCTGCAAACTTTACTTCTTGTTTCGAGTAACCATTTGATTATGATACCATCTTTACAAGCAGAATAGACATGTTTACTATCAGAAGTCACAGCTATACATGTAATAGAGGCTCTATGAGGTTTACCATTGAACTTGGTACACACAACTGTTGCATTAGCTAACCTATCTGCTATATTCACTCTCAACTTTCCTTCTTGTTCTAGCACAACTGTCTCCAATTTCTTTAGAACATGTTTGTCTTTTGAGTCATTGAGTTTTTCCTTTTCAACTTTTTCAATCTCCTCGAGATATTTCTTAGCTAGTATTACCTTCCGTTCCTGCTCGGTGAGATCTTCTTCAACCTCTGAATGTTCCTCAAAGTCCTGTGAGTCAAATCCAATGCCCTCATCATCTTCATCACTAGTAAGCTCTTCGTCCAAATCAGGTTTCACTGTTTTCTTGGATTTTGTGGGTTTCTCACTGAATTTCCTCTTTTTAGATTTAAGACTATTGTTATTAGTGGCAGCAGGTTTTTTATTGCGAATGAAGAAAGACATTTTTCTTGTAGTTATTTAGAACATTTGCAAGCTTGTGTCACAGTAAAGAGATTAATTATTAATGAACTTAATGAAATCACTTTTCAATATTCAAAGTTGGTTTTTCCATTTTTTCAAAAATCAAAAATGTAAGGAAAAAAATAAACATTTCAACACGTTGAATTTTGAGGTTAGAAATATCCGGCAGTGACGATCGGGTTTTCAAGCCGGAGGCCGGAGCCAAAACGCCGGAGCACTGGAAATCGGTTGCAACTTTTTAGTTGTTGGGAAAATATGCTAGCTTCTCAAACAAGGTATCAAAACAAGCGCGGGAAAATAGAAATGGTTCGTTCTCAACTAGCAACTAGCAGCTACTCGTACTCAGCTCAGAGTAATGGTAATGAGGGTTCGTTTCACGGAATTCACGGTTTCATAAATTTTTCATTCTGTATGGTGTAAGATCTGAGATGCGAGTGAATATTTTATAATTTCCTAGTCTCCCTGTGTTTCTCGAAGTATTTCAGTCTAATAGGAGAAAGTCATATTTGGACAGCTTCAGTAAACCTATCCACCCATTGCAGAACCCAAACCTAAATGGAAGCATTTTTGAGGACTGGCAAACTTGGTAAGGATGCTCCTAGTAGTTCAAAAACATCTGTATCCACCTCAGGTAAAACTAGAAACAAACCTGTGCCTTGGGTTGAAAAGTACCGTCCCAAAACCATTGATGATGTTATAGAACAGCAAGAAGTTGTTTCAGTGTTGAAGAAATGCTTGTCAGGGGCTGATCTTCCTCATTTCTTGTTCTATGGGCCACCCGGGACAGGTAAAACTAGTACCATGATTGCTGCTTGCCATCAACTATTTGGTGATATGTACAGAGAAAGAATTCTTGAACTCAACGCTTCTGATGACAGAGGAATTCAAGTTATTCGAGACAAAGTCAAAACATTTGCTCAGCAAACGGCTTCAGGATTTAATCAAGATGGTAAACCTTGTCCTCCATTCAAAATAGTAATCCTGGACGAAGCAGATTCCATGACTCATGCAGCACAAGCAGCTCTGAGGAGAACTATGGAGAAAGAAACCAAATCCACTCGGTTTTGTCTTATCTGTAACTATGTCAGTTGTATAATACAACCATTGACCTCAAGATGTTCCAAGTTCAGATTTAAACCACTTGCTGAGAATACCATGCTGACAAGACTTCAATATATTTGTGAGCAAGAGAGTGTCATGTGTGATTTCAAAGCCCTGGAGACATTAGTTGAAACTTCAGGTGGTGACATGAGAAGAGCCATCACTTGTCTTCAGTCCTGTGCTAGACTGAAAGGAGGAGAAGGGATTGTCAATGAAGATGTACTCGAAGTTACTGGTGTTATTCCGAACCCATGGATTGAGAAACTTCTCAAGGTTGATTCATTTCAAGTTCTGGAGAAATACATTGAAGATCTTATCTTAGAAGCATACTCTGCCACACAACTGTTTGATCAGTTCCATGATATTGTCATGTCAGCAAGTAGTCTAAGTGATAAACAGAAAGCTCTCATCTTGGAGAAATTAGCTGAATGTAATGCAAGGTTACAGGATGGGGCTAGTGAATATATTCAAATTCTTGATCTGGGTTCAATTGTCATCAAAGCAAATAAAACTGCTGTTTGAAGAAAATGTCAAAGTATGGCTGTTTGTAAATATTTTCCCCATGTAAATATTTTGTTCAGGATGATGGTAGTGAAGAAAAAAAAAAATATCTGGTGTGAACATCACACAACTTTCCTTAACCTAACTTTTACAATATCTCTAACCGTTAAGTCAGTATAGCCAAAAACTGCCAAAAAAACGGTCAAAAACCGCCTAAAGAGGTCAAAATACCGCCAACCGCAGCACCTACCTGAACCAAACGTTTTGTGTTGCATCTTTGTCACATTTATGAAACACATAACAACTTTCAGGTCTCTACCTCATACTGTTCCCAAGATATTGTTAAATTACACCAAAAACCGCTAAAATGCCGCCAAGCGTTGCATTGATCTTAAACAAAAGTTTTGTGTCGCATCCTTGTCACATTTGACAGATTCATGCCAAATTTCAGATCTCTAGCTCTTACCGTTCTCAAGATATCTCATTTACAGGTAGACACACACATACAAAATTTCAAGTCTCTAGCTCTTACTGTTCTCGAGATATTTTGTTTACAGACAGACAGAAGGACAGACAGACACACACACGGAAACATACCAAATTTCAAGTCTCTAGCTCTTACCGTTCTCGAGATATTTTGTTTACAGACAGACACACGCTGAAACTTTGGATTTAGGCTCTAGGGACCTCAAAACGTGTTTTGGCACTAAAAACTGACCATCAAAAATTTGACCCAATTACATTACTTTCCTTCCTATAGGATAAGGAAAGTAGAAAATCATGTACAAATTCACTAAATATGTACTTTCATAGATTGCCCCTCTCTGTCTCAGTTTATAAAGATAAAATGAAATAGATAACCTTAAAAAGAAAATCCAAATAAATAAGCCCAGCCTGCTTTTTGGAACCCACAGCCATGTGAATTTATGACATTTCTTACAAAGTTACAACAGATACTCTTGCTCAAACAGGGGCTCAGTATCGCAAATAATCCAAATTGAGAAGATAGTGATAAAATGTAGGTACTCTATTATTTTACTATCTACAATTTGTAATATTTACAAGGGATACATGATAATAAAATTTATGCCACAGGATATAAAGAAAAATAATGTACACAGAACTTTTCTTCTTTTGAGGGGTACCTACTTGTCTTAGAGGTCTGGAATTTTATTTCCCTGAAACATAATAAACACAATGAAATAAGATAGGTAAGGTAAAAATAGTAGGTATGTGAGGTTGTTTTTAGTTCCTGGGGCTTACTATCTACACACCTCTAAAACATCTACATACCTTGGTAGAAATGTAGTTATACAGGTTATTATCAGACCAAACTTGGCATGAACAACATGCAAGTGTTAAAGTGCCTAATGGAAAAAAAAAAAACTTACCCATTCTTTTGCTATCAACAGAAGAGTTTTATTTGACAGCTTAGGTCCAATGAGGGGGTTCATTTGAGCCATGTAACAGCACAGCCAACTGAAAATAAATGAAGCAAGAACAAAATTAATGATTTGACCATACAAAGAGCAAACTGGAGAAGAAAAACTCATAGTAACTCTTTCAAATAGGACTACATCATAGACAAAAAATAATAATAATATATGTATACAAGTTAATACCCAAGTTTAGCTGAGAGTTAACAAGAGACTTGGGCCAGCCATTCACTATCAGCTAGACCTGACAGGTACAACTGATCAGTTCTCCTGATCAGGTATACCTGACACCTGATGAGCAACCACACTATCAGGTCTACCTGATTATGAGTGGCTGGCCAAAGATAGCTGAGAACCGATTAGGTGTACCAGATAGAACCACCACATACTCATCAGGTCTGTCAGTCAAAACTGATCAAATTTTCTTCAGGTATCAGATTGCCTCATTAATATATTATTGCTGCCACACACTATCAGGTATAACTGACATCAGGTGCACCTCTCAGGTCAACCTGATAATGAGTGCCTGCCTTGAGGACAAAGAATACTTACAAGAGCCAACATGTAGCCGCTGTTAACATGAGGACCAGTTGCAGAATCCTGAAACAAAACGAGGTAACCTATTCAGCACAGGATGGTAGACCTGATCAAATTTTCTTCAGGTATCAGATTGCCTCATTAATATATTATTGCTGCCACACACTATCAGGTATAACTGACATCAGGTGCACCTGTCAGGTCAACCTGATAATGAGTGCCTGGCCTTGAGGACAAAGAATACTTACAAGAGCCAACATGTAGCTGCTGTTAACATGAGGACCAGTTGCAGAATCCTGAAATAAAACAAGGTAACCTATTCAGCACAAGATGGTAGACCTAGGAATAACTAATCACATAGTTTCCTTTCACAATTTTCATGGTGGTAAACAGGGAAATGGAACATTGCCTGATTTGCCTGGCATTGTACCATTTACCACCTGAAATTGTGACAAAGGCAAGTGTATTCACCACTACACCACCAATATGACCATCCGAGTTTTGGTGTGTGACAGAAAACAAAATTCACAGAAATGTATGTTTCACCCCAAGGTAGGTATGCAGCATTCAACCACTTTCTTAAGTTGTTGCGTACAGAATCAATTTCACCAGAATCGCTCTTACGGTAGGATTCATGTCCCACATGAAACTCAAGCGCTGTTGTTACAGTCAGACGTAAACAAAACATTTTTTTCAAATACGG
The DNA here is from genome assembly GCF_000475195.1 of Diaphorina citri. NCBI lineage: Eukaryota > Metazoa > Arthropoda > Insecta > Hemiptera > Psyllidae > Diaphorina > Diaphorina citri. The sequence goes on along the minus strand of NW_007381581.1, from coordinate 5,883 downwards.
TAGGATTCATGTGAGACATGAAACCTCCGAAAAGCGATTTGTGGTAGGCTTCATGTCACACATGAAATTGTTCCCTCGCTTTTAATTTATTTTCTTTTTTTTCCTAGTTGAGATAGAAACATCTGGTTTTTTTTGTCTTCTTCGGAAATCTTCGGACTATAATTCCGAATGCTTTGGAATCATAATAAACAAACACCGGCTTTTCAGTCTGCATTTGAAAGGAGCAAAAGATACACAAGTTCCTAGGCACGTCCTACCGTAACGCCTCCTATCTGTAAAAATCAAGCCGACCGTAGCGAGTAAATCTGTAGCTTCATGCTGGACATGAATCCTACCGTATCGCCAGATTTAAGTTATATTTCTCCTACCATAATGGCGGAACCATGATTTCATGTGACACATGAATCTGTCCGCAAAAGGTTAAGTTGCTTGGTTGCCTCCCTGTTTCTATCTCGGGAGGGTGGGTATATTGGAACTTACCCTCTGTTTACTCCCTTGGGTACGAAGAGAGGTAGAACGATTCCAACACAACCCCAGAGGGCCGTCATGAGGATGACAGGAATAGCAGAAGCTCCCATTTTTGTTAATTCCTATAAAATATTAATTTAATTTAATTCCTTTTATCAATTTTTTGTCAAAATTTTTCCAAAACTCAAATCGAAAAGTTGAAAATGAAAAAGGAAAACACCCAACACCCAAAACAACAGAACACAACAGAGAAAAAAAATTGTGGCTCTGCAGCAAAAACAAAAATGGGGTTCCGTCGCCAGGTGCGTTAAAGGAAAAAAACTCGAGAATGGTACGTATAAAAGTAATATTAATTAATAAATTAATTAGTTTTATTGAAATATCCATTCATATAAATTTAATAATTTGGTTCTTTGATTTTTTTTATATAAAATGAATTTTAAAAATTGCCGCCGGGACAGCTATCTCACGTTGTCCGAGCTCATCTCAGCCCTGTTCATAAACACACCCTCAGAGTAATGAGGGTTCGTTTCACGGTATTTTTCATTATTCATTAATTCATTCTGTAAGATCTGAGATGCGAGTGAATATTTTATAATTTCCTAGTCTCCCTGTGTTTCTCGAAGTATTTCAGTCTAATTAATAGGAGAAAGTCATATTTGGACAGCTTCAGTAACAAAAAATAGAAAAAAATCGGGTTAATTTTTTTAATAGAATTTTACATCTGACCAAAGCCGCCCATTTCATTTCGTCACCGTTGTGAACCGAGCCTGCATCAGCTGATATGCTGATAACTTTATCACTTTTGATGTGTGTTTTTCGTATCTTTTTTTTTACAGGAAAAGTTGAAAATCGTAAAAATCGTTGAAAAGTTGTAATTCCTATAAAATATTAATTTAATTTAATTCCTTTTATCAATTTTTTGTCAAAATTTTTCCAAAACTCAAATCGAAAAGTTGAAAAAGGAAAACACCCAACACCCAAAACAACAGAACACAACAGAGAAAAAAAATTGTGGCTCTGCAGCAAAACAAAAATGGGGTTCCGTCGCCAGGTGCTCTTGGAAAAGGAAAAAAAAATCTCGGGAACGGTATAAATATAAATAAAGTATAATTGTATAATATTAATTAATTAGTTTTATTGAAATATCCATTCATATAAATTTAATAATTTAGTTCTTTGATTTTTTTTTTAATTTTTAATTACCTATTCGTTTATTTTGTAGGAAAAAAATAGAAAAAAATCGGGTTAATTTTTTTAATAGAATTTTACATCTGACCAAAGCCGCCCATTTCATTTCGTCACCGTTGTGAACAGAGCCTGCATCAGCTGATATGCTGATAACTTTATCACTTATGTGTGTTTTTCGTATCTTTTTTCTATTTTTTTTTACAGGAAAAGTTGAAAATCGTTGAAAAGTTTATTTAAATGATAACAAAGAATGGCTGATAACAACAATTCGACAGGAAAGTCGGGAAAGTTCGACCCCACGAGACCAATCACCAGCAAAGTCAATCCCCTTCTGCGAGCTGCTGCATCGGGATTGCCATTTGATGTCGAGCAAAGTCCAATTTTGGTGCCCGTATGTTTGAATGAGAGCCAGACAACAGGTAAAGTAATGAATTCTTGAGATACTTAAATGTCCATTGGCAATAGATATTGCACAAGAGCCTTTCCTATGACTTTCTGTATGTACACAGCATTTCTTTTGAAGTCAACTTGCACAACATTACCTACTGCCAGTGGACACTTTTAGACCTAAGTTTCTTATCTAGATGTGGACATTTTCCTTTTAGCCTGTTATTCATCCAATGATTGGTAATTATTCAGAAGTCACAATCATGAAATCTCCTTTTTGTTGTGTTTAACCTAACCCTATAATAACACTGGTCACTGCTCAAATTGTGAAAGCTCTTTTTTTGCATTTAACCTAACCCTATAATAACACTGGTCACTGCTCATTTGTGCTGGTCCTTTTTGTAGCAATTTTCCATTGATGTTACTTCTGAACAAGTACCCAATGAATTATTGTACAATTTATCTCGTACAAGTCATTTTACTGATCTTACAATCACTTTTGATAAATTGTGAACTTCAATTCTTCAATCATGCATGCAAGCAAGAGAATGTTACTACTGGGCTAACCATGCTCCCAATTAAGTATTTGATTGTTCTTGATCTCATAAGAGAAAACAAAGAAGTCCAAATAAGTAAGTACCCAGGTACAAAGAGGGGGAGGGGGGGGGATATTTTGACTGGGTTAAAAATGTACTACTTAGCAGACAGCAAGGGTATAGTGTGATATCCATCCAGTCCTGAAGATTTCTGAATAAATCTAGTATACAGAGAGTATGAAAAACTACATGCAAAATTTTATTTAAAAAAACATCACTTTATATTTTAATTCAAATTTCTCAGTTGCAAAAGAAGTAAATTTAGAAAATATTATTCTCCCAAAAAGTTTCTCCTTCTCCGCACTTGAATACATCTGGCTATAGCATATCCAATCAGAATTAGCACTATGATGAGTAGGATTGACCCGAATACAATTACCAGTATTTGAGACCAACTGAGCCAACCTGAAACAAGTAAGAAAACAGGTGGACATTATAGGTGAAGTCATTCTTGGTCAGCCAGACCTATTGTTATAGGTAGATCAAGATTTTTCATTTTCCAGAGCCACTGAAAGCCCTTGTTGTAGCCCTTCTTATTGCAGTGGTATCTATTCTCAGAATACACCACCTAGTAGGCATCTATTGAAATTTGATTATTTTCTGCCCAACATGAGCCAGACTTAGTCTTTGTTCTATTATTGGTCAAATTTCTTAGTTCAAAATTGAGACTATTGAGTACAGAAAAAAAAAAAAAAAATAACAGACTCAATTTAATTTTCATCACATTCTGACAGATAAATTTCCATAGCAGAAGAGGGGATAGGGAAAAAAAGGAGGAAGGAACAAGGCAAATAAAATTATGAAAGACAACCATACAAGGAAGGAGATAAAAACAAGGAAAGACATTGATGCAGAAAATGGCATAAGTGAGGACAAAACTTACGATTTTCAACATTGATGGTATACTTGTTCACATTGCCTTTCACATCATATGCTATCAGATCCACTTTGGGGAAGCAACAGCTGGATACATATTGAACTTTGACTGCCTCTCTAGTACCGGCTATGAAGTTGCTTCGAAACCGGAGGGGGAATGGTTTTGAAATTACTTTCAGGAGACCTGTTTGGAAAATGAGAACAAGGGAGAAAAAAAGTAAAAATCTGAAATAAAATGTCCAAACAAATATATGCAAACTAAAGTGTATCAGCTTTAAAATTGCTTTGAAACCTGAGAGAAATAGATTAAAAAAAAAAACTTACAAGGAAAGTTTTGTCCCTTAGGTACTTATGAAGTCAATGTGAAGATAATTTGGCACCACACACCCTTGTAATTAAAATCTATCTGAAAATGGAAGGAATAGAACAGGCTTGTCCAACTCGTGGCCCGCGGGCCGCATGCGGCCCGCAAGCTCATTTTTGCGGCCCGCGAAGGCCCGCCTAAAAAAATTGAACGAAAATGGGAAATAACAGTAAATATACTAAATAAAATAATTAATGCATGAAAATTTTCAAATTTATAAAAATTATCCCAGTTTACCTTACAAATTTCATAGTTAGTTTCTAATTCTATTAGGTACCATCAATTATAATTACATTACACCAGGCCATCCCCCCCCCCCCCCCGCGCTGGGTTTTTGCGGCCCGCCCACCCTCCTCCCTGGATGGCAAGATGATATCTTTTTAGCTAAAGCTCGCAACAAAAAATACTCCATCTCGCAACAAAAAATACTCCATCTATCATTTAGAACAAAACGAAAAAAAGGTATAAAAAGGTGCATTTCTGACTGGACTTTGGTGATGGGGGCTTTACCCCTCCATTTGACGACAAGCTACCCACCTACTCATATTACCCTCACCTCATTTGTAATGGGTATTGGAATCCCAATTACAATGTAATTAACTACCCATTACATCAAATGTAATCGGAATTGCGACTTCAATTACTTTCCTAGGAATTAGTAGTTGGTCCTATCAAATACAATTACTTCGTGAAATGTAATGGGTAATCGCCAGTACATTTAGTAGGCAGTAATTTGTAATTGCCCAAACTGATTACAACTACATGAGCTAGTAATTAGAACTAGGAATTAATTACATCAAGTAATCATTACTTCACAACTCTGATGGAAATCAAAAATGCTTGAAAAACTGGAGAAGATCATCCAAAATTATCCCAGTTTACCTTACAAATTTCATAGTTAGTTTCTAATTCTATTAGGTACCATCAATTATAATTACATTACACCAGGCCATCTCTCCCCCCCGTGAGTTGAGTTTTTGCGGCCCGCCAACTCTCTAATACCTTGGTCTCTTGCGGCCCTCGGGTGCCCTAAGGTTGGACAACCCTGGAATAGAATATACCTTGCTTATTCTGCTGGGATAGGACTGAAAAGTCCCTTTACCCCCGCAGTCTAACCAAGGTCTCATGTTGCCAATGACCTGAGCTGTTCCCTCCTCAGTCGACACAAACTTTAGCTATTCTGCTAAAGTTTTAGACGAGGAGGGTTCAGCTCAAATTTTATTGAGCTCGAGATTGAATTGATCTGAACAATAAAATAAAAAAAATCCTACCTACCTATTTTGACATATTATGGTGAACACATAACAATTAGAGTAAATGAACAGATGAACACCCTAATCAATTAGAAAGGAAGGAAGATGATGAAGAAACGAAGGAGAAGTTATTTACCCGACTCAGTGTCCTGAACCACGGCCTCTATTCCCCAGGATGCTCTGGAGCAGGTGTCAGGAGTGAGGGCATTCTCACAGTCACCTTTCCAAGAGTAGGAAATGTCTGGCCGGGTGTTATCGTAGATCTGGGAACAGGCAACAAACTTAGTGGATTAACTGGATAAGAAAACTAGTGGTTAAGACGCTTCGTGGTGTAGTGGTCAAGACTCGTCTGGTGATCAGAAGAGCGTGGAATCAATGCCAGTGGAAATATGTAATTATATCCTGAACATTTTTTGATAGTTTGACCACCGTAACATTAGTAGCCCTCTGCTGGGGTAAAGGGACTCTTTGGTCCTGTTTGTGCATTAAAATAAGCGCTGTTATTTTAGTTATACTTAAGCGAGAGAATGCTCAAGGTCTTGTGTTTATAACCGGTCGAAGACCTCGACAGTTTTGCATTTGGTTTGTCCGTAATCTCAATGACTCTTCATCTGTTCGTATCACTCACCTCTCTGCCTATGTTCAAGTACACATTGCGTGTAATGGTATCCAGTCCGACAGCGGTAAAGGATACCACATCCGTAGTGCCTTCTACACCTTGAGCTTCTAACCAGACGGTCACTCGGAC
>NW_007381580.1:11573-12341 GCF_000475195.1 Diaphorina citri | reverse complement strand
ATTTGATTTTTTAGGTGGTATTTTTGACGTTATATTTTTTTTCCCTTTTCTAAATTACATATTTTAATGGTTAATGATCTTTCTGATTTTTTCTTTATTATTTGGCGTTTTTAGCCATTCCCGTATTCTATTTCTTATACATGTCAAACTGGTTGTTTCAATTGGTTGCCATAATCCTTCGGGTATACAGTTGAAGACTTTGCTGCCTACGTAAGAAAAGGTCAGACTACTCAGAGTGTCCATTTTGCCCGCACCACTTAACTACATTCTAAAAGTTGTTTTTTTTTATTTTTTATGTGATAGTCTTTTTACTTCTTCTAGGTATCTAGTATCTATAAAACATTTTGTTAATATAATAACAAGTGTCCACATGTCCTGTTTTTTAATGCTAAATGTACAAGTTTTGAAAATGTAAATGTCTTGTATAGTAGGTACGTCAAATATTCTGTAAAGTTCGTCTGAGTGAAAGTATCTGTCTTTGTCAAGTATTATACGTAGGAGTATGTTTAAAGTCCTGTTCAGTGGTGTCATCAAGTTTGAGTAAGCTCCGCCCCATGCTACTATGCAGTATTGCACTAAGGATTGAACCATGGCAAAATAAATCTCTCTGAGCAAAGATTTGCTGCAGACGCGTTTCAAATTGTTAAAAACATACATGAGATGGCGGAGCTTACTCTTGAGTTGGTTTATGTGGTCTGTCCATTTTAAGTGTTGGTCTATTAGTATGCCTAAGTAACGTGTTTTCGTCAGTCTTTCTAGTGTAATAGT
>NW_007381580.1:6806-7841 GCF_000475195.1 Diaphorina citri | reverse complement strand
AAAATTAAAGAAAAACTAATTGAAGAAAACCTGATATGAATCTGACATATACCTATCTATAGAACTTCATTTGAAGCTGAGAACCAACAGAAGAAGGAAACACCCTCACCCCCTAAGAATTTCTGGATGAAGAAAATTCAAGAATTATCAAGCAGAAAATTAAAGAAAAACTAATTGAAGAAAACCTGATATGAATCTGACATATACCTATCTATAGAACTTCATTTGAAGCTGAGAACCAACAGAAGAAGGAAACACCCTCACCCCCTAGAAGTTCCTGTAAGCTTAGGGGATGAGCTAACATTTGTGTTTATTATTGTTTGTAAATAAATATTTCATTCAATTCAATTCAATTCTTCTTCTTCTTCTTCTTCTTCTCTTCTTCTCCTTCTTCTTTCTCTTTACCTCCGTTTTCGTGTAAGCTACACATTTTTTGCTACTCTCCGATCCTTTTTGTACTTTTCTCGATGGTTCTTCTCACTCTTCTTTTCGTGTTTTTCTCTATAGTTCTCCTCACTCTTCTTTTCTCTTCCTTCGATCTTCCATATTTCTTTTTCTCCATATTTATGGGAGCTACATATTTTTTTGCCACTTCCACAACCTTTTTCCATTTCTCGCCATTTCTGTTTCCTCTTTATCTTCTTCTTCTTATTCTCCTCCTCCTTCTTGTTTTTCTACTTCTCCTCCTTTTCCCTTTTTCTCCCACTTCCCTCCTCCCTCCTCCTTCTCCTGTTTTTATTCCCGTGTTTTATTTCTCATCTTTAGTACCTATGCCATTAGTTCTTTCTTCTCCATTCTTTATATCATCGTTCTCAAATATCCCCACGTGCCTTAATTGTTTGTTTGTTTGTTTCTTTCTTTGTGAAAAACTCTTCAAGGCTGTTTAGACGCTTTGAGCCAACTTGCCTTTTTAGCTTTTTTACTTTCTTTTATTTTATTTATTTGTTTATTTATTTAGGTATTATTAATGCGTAAAAAAAAAAAAAAAAAAAAAAAAAAAAAATTTTTTTAATTTTTTTTCCCAAAAAATTTCCC
>NW_007381580.1:3046-6776 GCF_000475195.1 Diaphorina citri | reverse complement strand
GTTGACAAATAAATTTGAGGTCTAACTCACGAAAAAAGAAGTAATTTGAAATGGGGAAATTTATTTTAATTGCCGTTTAATGAAAATGTTCGAAGTGAGTTTGTGACGTCGATTTCACGTCCAAATGCGCGTAACCTGGCAAACAAACGAGGGGATCATGAACATGACGTCATCGCCTCCGTGGAGGTATGCCGTACAGTTCAAAGCAATCTGATCTTTTTATGTCTTTGACAGTTTTTATTGTACGGTGGGTTTTGTGTCAGAATGTGTGATACATTCCTGGGATGTATCAGCTCATGTTATTTCACGGGTTAGGTGAGGTTAATATTCAAAAGTTATTGGAAGTGTTTTACCTTTCCTTGTTATCTTGATTTGTTTGATTTTCGATTGATCCCAAAGTTGCCTTTCTAATATTTTATCGGGGTTGGTATCGTTGATTTGTTTGATTTCAGATTGATCCCAGTTGCCCCTTTCCCGGAGAGCTCTCAGAAGGTAAGAAATAGATATGTCACTACTTAGAAAAATCAAAGGGAATAAGTTTGTATTAACTTATTAATTGTTGGTACACACACTTGGTAAAACAATTCAAACACTAAAAATGATTTTGGGTGAGTAAAAACACTTGGCTTTATGGTTTACGTATATTTTTATTAAATTACAGATGGATCCATTTCGGCTGTTACGCCATCATCAGTGTATTATTACAATATTACAATACACTGATTATACATTATTACAATATTATTACAATACACTGATGATGGCGTAACAGCCGAAATGGGTCCATCTGTAATTTAATAAAAATATACGTAAAACATAAAGCCAAGTGTTTTTACTCACCCAAAATCATTTTTAGTCTTAGAAAACCTTCATTGACCTTCTTTTCCCTCTTATATACGTAAAGGGCTTTTGAGTTCGCGCTGAATACATGGAGGTAGCACTTAGAAAGCATGCAGCATGCCTTTCTAAGGCCAGTCCCTCACTATCAGGTAGACCTGACAGGTACACCTGATCAGGTATACCTGACACCTGATGAGCAAACACACTATCAGATAGACCTAACAGGTACGGCTGAAAAGGTCCGTCTGTCAGGTTTACCTGATGAGCACACACACTATCAGATAGACCTGATCAGGTGTACCTGTCGTCAGGTTTACCTGATAGTGAATGGCTGGCCCAAGGGAGGACTGAAAGGTAAACATTTAAATGTACTACACCACTGTAAACATTTAAATGTATGTATTAGGTAAGGTCAACCAATATCTCAAAATCTCCCAAATGTAACCAAAATCAGCAAATTTTTCCGCATGTGTTGATCATTTTTGCCAAAAATTTCACCTTAATTGGAAGGCAGAGGCGATATGTAACTGAAGTTAAGCAACTTTGCACTTGGTTGGTATCCGGATGGGTTAACAGCTGTGCGATTGCTTTAGCACTCTTTGCGGTTATACAGTGACGAATTTTACTGAATTCTTTTCAATCAGTCAGTAAAACTTTGAATTCAAACCAGACAGCACTGACTATTTGTTTGCCAGCATTATTTCTCTCCCTTTCTCCTGGTGTATCTCTTTCTCCCTCTTGGTTTCTCTCCCTTTCTTCCTTGTTAGCTTAGATTTCTCTTCTTCTTCTTCTTCTTCCTCTTCCAATTTCTTTATTTTTATTTGCTCTTTTTCATTTTTTTTCCCGACCAGGGATTTTAAGAACCTCGAGAAGTTCTGTTCCTCCTCTTTATCCTTTCGTTTCTTCTTCTCCTTCTCCTGCTCCTCCTTCTTCGTCCTTCTCCTTCTTCTTCTCCTTTTCCTCCTTCTTCTTTTTCTGTTTTTCAAATTTTTCCTCTTCCTATTCCTTCTATTTCTCATATTCTCATCTTCTTGGATATTCTTCTTTTCCCTTTTCTTCTCCTTTACTTTATGTTCGTTCTCCATCCCTTTCTCTTTCTTTTCTTCTTCTTTCGTTCTTATTCCTCATCCTTCTTCCTCTTCTCTTCCTTCTACCCCTCCTCCTCTGTTTCTTTTCCTGATTTTTTTATTCTTGTTTTTCAACTTACTTCTCTTCCTCCTTCATTCGTTACTCCTTCTCCTCCTCTTCCTCATTTTCCTGATTTTTTTCCTCTTCTTCGCTTCCTCCTTCATTCGTTATTATTCCTTCTCCTCCTCTTCCTTCTCCTCCTTGTCGTCCTCCTCCTACTTCTCCTTCTCCTCCTCCTCCTTCTCCTTCTCGTCGTCCTTTTCTTCATCTCCACAATTTTTTTCTAGTAGCGTGAATATTCCAGGAGGGTTTGAAATGCAAATTAATTAATTCTGTTCTGTTGTTCAGGGGGAAAATCATGTTCTAATGATAGTTGTACCTAGTTCTAATGATAGTAAGTTGTATAAGGTGTTTTTTTAGAGGTTTATTTTTCAAAATGCCATAAAAGACATGCTATTTGAAGTATGGTCATGATTTTTTCTTTATTTGAAAGCTAAAAGTATGCCATTTAGTCTTTGATCTCTGAATAAAATTTCAGGTAAATAATGGGTGCCGCGGCTAGATCGAATGAAACTCAGTCTGGAAAATCCCATTTTCGACCACTTTAGAATCATTTTTTTGCCCTCCTTAATTTCCTCTCTCTCTCTCTCTCTCTCTCTCTCTCTCTCTCTCTCTCTCTCTCTCTCTCTCTTTCACAGGGAAATTATGAGGGGAATTGAGCGAAATTATGTGAGAAAGTAGAAAGACTAATGGAGGAAAAGCAAAGAATTGAAGAAAGAAGACTAATGGAGAGAGAGAAACAAGACTTTGTTTAGGCTGCTGGGGTGAAAGGACTTGTTAGTCTCATTCGAGCAGGATAAACAAGGTAGGTTTAATCTATTCTATTCTATTCTATTCCTACACGAGGTTGGTCTTGGTATTTCTCCATCTACATCTATTTCTCTAACTTTCCCACCATCTGGGCCATAACTGAAGTCTAACCCTTTGACTGCATCAAAGTTGCAAAACTTTCCCTCTCTCTCTCTCTCTCTCTCTCTCTCTCTCTCTCTCTCTCTCTCTCTCTCTCTCTCTCTCTCTCTCTCTCTCTTGACCACTATTCGCTACTCGGTATCATAAAAACTTCATCAAAAACGAAATTTATGTTAAAATTCGAGAGAAGTGGTTATCCTTTTCCCTCTCTCTCCCTCTTTTCTTTTTCTTTCTCTCTCTCTCTCTTTCTCTCTCCCTCTCCTCCTTCTCTTTCTCTTCCATGGTGAAATCTTATTTCATCTCTTTCTTCTATTTTGTAGTTATGTCTCCCTCTGTCTTTCTTATCAAAAGTTAAACTTGTGGTTGAAGGAAATCCAATAGAGAGAGAGAGAGAGAGAGAGAGAGACCACCATGGGATTCTGTTAACCCATTAGTGGTTCAGTAGAGGAGGAGAACTATCGATAGTCGGCGCCATCGATAGGTAATGGTAATGGTAATAATATTACTTTTATTTAACAACAAATACAAAACATGATGAATGACAATTGAACAAGCAAAATGACAAATGTAGGTACAGATTAATAAATTGAATTTTTGCTATGCTAATCAATTGTTCGTTTTTTAACATGGTAAGTATTATAAACCCAATGTGGCTAAGCACGGGTGGGGTTTATTATTTTTAATTTATCTTTTTCCAATTATTTCATTCATTTGTCATTCATTCATTCATTTCATTCATTCATTTGTCCAATTATTTCCAATTATTTTTTTTTTTTTTTTTTGTCTTTTTGTA
>NW_007381580.1:545-2827 GCF_000475195.1 Diaphorina citri | reverse complement strand
GAGTTGCAATTGGGAAAATATTATTAATAAAAGGTCGATTCCCACGTAAAAAGTTGTGAAAAATACAAATCTGAGGTCGAAACTCCGAAAAAGTAAATTTGAAAGGTCGAAATTTCAATTTTTAATTGCCGTTCTAATGAAAAAGTTCGAAGAGTTGTGACGTCAGATTTCACGTCAAAATGCGCCGAAACCCTTGCGCACAAACAAACGAAGCGGGACTCATGAATTATGACGTCATCGCCTACGGGAGCGTATGCCGTAACGTCAAAGGCAACTGATCTATTTCATGTCTTCTGACAGTTTTATTTGTCACGGTGGGTTTTGAGTCAGCCATGTGTGATACATTCCTGGGATGTATCAAGCTCATGATTATTTCACCGGGTATGAGGTTAATATTCAAAGTTGACTTGGAAAGTTCACCTTTCCTTGTTTATCTTGATTTGTTTGATTTCAGATTGATCCCAAAGTTGCCTTTCCTAATATTTAATCGTAATCTTCTTAAATGAAAATAAATAAAAAATCTTCTCCTTCCCTCTTAACCTTCACCTCCTTCTTTCCCTTGTCCTTCTCCTTCTTTCTTTTATTATCCACCACCTCCTCCTTTTCTTTATTATCCACCTCCTCCTTTCCTGCAGTCTCTGCCTCCTCCTTATTTTTCTTCTTCTCTTCCTCCTTGTTCTTCTTTTCTTTTAACAATCTTCTCTAAGATTTCTTACCTTGTAGTTTTCCCCTGTAACTTTCCCGTTTTTTTTTTTTTTCTTCTTCTTCTTCTTCTTCTTTTTCTAAGGTGTCTGTCTATTTTTCTCTTTTCTAGTAAAGCCTTTTCTATAGCGAGGGTATTTGCAGGGTTAGGTACCTACGCCATGCGGCACTAAAACAGGAGAAAGACTGGCTTGCCCATTAAGGTATATTTAGCTTGAAACTCTTGAAAGGTAAAGCGTCCGCCCAGTTTGAACTTCATCCTAAACAGATAAGGTCCGTTCTCGGAACGGCTTTCTCCCATCCTGTGGTCCTACTTCTCTTCCATTTCGGGACGTCTTAAGGTCCGTTTATGTACTCGTACGTAGTACTCTTGATCACACAATGGTGTATAGCAGATACAAAAAGACACCTTTTCTTTATTCTGCTATCGCCATTCGGCGAAAGCTAAAGCCGCTACAACAACAACAACAAGAGGAGGAGAAGAAATAAAAGAAGAATAAGAAAAAGAAGAAGAACAAGAAGAAGAAGAAGAAGAAGAGGAGGAGAAGGATGGACAGAGGATTCAGGTACTTTATGATAAACTGCGGGTTCTATACAATACATCATCCCTGTTCTGTGGTATAGCATACCTAACCCACACAGGTACCTAAGTACCTATATTATCCCCAACCAACAGTAGGTATACAATACATATAGCAAGCAGCTATACAGGGTGTCCCGTGAACGACTGTACAACGCTTTATAAGGTTCCAGAAAATCCTGAATAACTGCGCCCCTGTTGAAAATCGGATGTGACCAAATCGGTTTTCTCGTACCTAGCCCTTTAGGCCCTGCATCAACCACCAAGCGTTGTCCAGTCGTTCACGGGACACCCTGTATAGCTGTATACCATCCCTAAACCACACTATAGCAACAAAAGATAAAACCCAGCCAGGTTGTGAGCAATATAAACAAAACCATATGAATTATTTACAGGATTCCTGCAGTGGTTAGACTGGTCAGATGTAACGGTGTAACTTCAGTTGTAACGCTGTAACTTACCTGTTAAACAATTTAACAGCGACTCTACACAGTGCTAGTAAGATGGCTTGAAATACATATTTCATTCATTTATTTACCTTCCCTTATGGCAGAAGTTCTCAATCTGTGTGATAGTGGTACCACACAAAATTGATGTTTGGTGGTACGCCAAAAGACCCTTCAGGTGTCAAGTGGTACGCAGTACTTAAAAGGTTGGGAACGCCTGCCTTATGGTATGGCCATGTTGAAAGAAGAGATGAGAGTTGGGAAAAGAGAAAGAGAAAAGGGCGAGGGAGGCCGAAGAAAAGGTGGAAGGATTGTGTGAATCAAGACTTGGGATAGAAGAATTGATCAGAACATGATGTACACAGGTAATGTGTTCCCCATCCGTGTCACAAGCTCTGCTTATACGGATGGGTATACCATTTATGTGAAAAATGTATGTTCTGAGTTTTTTGTCGATCAAATATATGGAAACTTATTTTTTTTTTTTTTTTTTTTTTTTTTTTTAAAAAAGGGGTCCCGGGAAAAGGGGTTCCCCACCAAAAACGGGGGCCCTT
>NW_007381580.1:0-412 GCF_000475195.1 Diaphorina citri | reverse complement strand
GGTTTGACAGGGGGAACTGTAACTGCTATGGTCTTATCGTCCCGAAATCGAAGAGAGAAGGAAGACAGGATAGGAGAAAGCCAGCCGTTCCGAGAACGAACATTATCCCATCAGGATAAAATCCGCCCCGGGCGGGAATCGGACCCGCGGCCTAGCGCTTACAAGGCAGACGCACTACCAACTAAGCTAACTAGGCTGGCGTCCAAAGGCCCGATTAGGCCAAAAAAGTTCTAATCTTTTTCGCCTTTTCCCGCGTTCAAACGGGGTTAGAGCTTTTCCTAAGCCTCCCAATTACACCTAGGGACCTAGGGTTATTCCTTTGGGCTGACATTTGATTTTGGCCACAATTTTTTTTTTACTAGCGGATGCCCTTCACACTCAACCTTTGCTATTTCTTTAGCAAGGGAAAGTT
>NW_007381579.1:11703-12341 GCF_000475195.1 Diaphorina citri | reverse complement strand
ATTCTGTGAGCTTTGTATTTCATCTCTGATTTTATAGAGAGCTGAGGTGAACTATGGTGAGACTTTTGGATTTCTGTTGATCAGGGGCTGACAAGGACGTGATAACGGTGATTTTCAACTGAAGAAAAACTGAGGCTTATATATAACTTGATGATTTTCATTCTAGTCTGCATGATGATTGTTATCTTGAATATCTTTATTTGTTACCACCTATGTACATATGTAGGTAATTCTCGAATGGTCAGTCCGATTTTGACCGAATCAGGTCCATTTCCTTGAATTTCACGTTGATAGTAGAAAAAGGACATTTTGCAAAATGACAGGTGAAAATACGAAAACACCCTGACATCCTGGACATCCTACCCGAGACTCTTGAGGTCATTGTTTCAGCCTCGAAATGTCGAACATAAAATATGCAAACGAAAAAAAAAAAAAAAAAAAAAACCCCGAAATTTTACCAAAATCCTTCTATTAATTGTACACAATATAACAGTTCCTTTAAACTATCATGCCTTTTTTTTTTTTCAAGAGAAGTTAACCTTTGTGTATTCTACTATAGAATTCGCTATACAGTTGTCTATTATACAACTTAGCTTTACAATACCCTGATGGCTGAGCCGCCAACAAAGTTTAATTTA
>NW_007381579.1:0-11229 GCF_000475195.1 Diaphorina citri | reverse complement strand
GATTAAATTAGCGGGCCGGGCAATGCTTTCGGATGGAATAAAACTCCCTTTGGCTGTTATTTAGCGTATTCATTATTATATAAATTAACAGAAAAAGGGCATTCATTCCTTTACGAATAGCCCTCACACACCACACACTCTTAAAAAAAAAAAATAAAATTAATTCAAGTCCCGAGAGCCTGAGCCGCCCACGGCGGCCAATTTTTGGTCGAAAATTTCCTATCTTAAAATACTCCCCGTGTAATGACTTAATGAGGGATCATTAAAAAGTGTCCAAAAATTGAACTTTTTTTTTCTGAAAATTCGATCGCCTGCGGCGGCCAATTTTCGACTAAAAATTTTCTATCTTAAAATACTCCCCGTGTGATAAGGAATCATATAAAGTACCTATGAAAAAAATTGATTTTTTTTTTTCGAAGTTCGAAGCAACATTGACTTTGGTTGATATCTGGATGGGTGACTATCCGTTTTTTACCAAGTTGTTACAGTCGCGTCCTTGGAACATATCGGTATATCATACCAAATTTCATCGCTTTACGACAAACCTTTCTTGAGATATTTTGTTCACAACCTTTTCAACATTTTCCACGAAATGAGGGTTAAGCAACAATTACTTTTGTTAATATCTGGATGGGTGATTATCCGATTTTTGCCAAATTGTTACAGTCGCGTCCTTGGACCATACCGGGATAGTATACCAAATTTCATTTCTCTACGACAAACCGTTTTTGAGATATTTTGTTCACAACTTTCTACTTTTTCCCATTTAAACCTGTAGTACGTACGTACGTTACGTACAGACCATGGGCTAAAAACCACTTTTTTGGAATCAGGGGACCCCAAAACGGATATTTCCACCCATTTCCCGATTTTGAAAATTTGGACCGATTGCAATACTTTCTCATTACCTTGTATAGGTTCCCTATACGTAAGGGTAATAGAAAGTAAAAAAAAAAAAAATCTAAGCTCTGGTTTATCTGAATATTGAAATCAGCTAGCAAGTGAAACACAGCGAGATAGTGAAGACTATTACATATTAAAAAAAACTTCGTTCTCAGATTCACGAGTTTGATGAATATTTTTTCAAACTTTTGATTCACGAATTGATTAGGTCACGGGACGATGGGAAATACAAGGTGTATGCTTAGACTTGACAGATATATCAGACTTGAAACCTGGAGGAATTGGACTTTTGGAAACTCCCCTGGAACCGACATGACCAGGGCCGTATTCTTGTATATCCTTGGTGGCATAGAGTGGTTACTTACTTACTTTACATTACGTGTCCAGGGTCACCAAAATAAATGCCGTCATATTGAGTCCTTTGTATCTCCAATTGTATCTCTTGCGCATGTGCGGAGTCTCTCCAGGCTGGTGCTGCATACTCCCCTGCGGATGTACACAGAGCCAAGGCTGCCGTTCTCAGAACATTCGGATCTGCTCCCCATTTTGTTCCTGTGAGTTTCCTGATTATGTTGTTCCTGGCTGTGACCTTCTTGTTAGTATCTTCGCAGTGCTGTCTATAGCTGAGAGTTCTGTTTAACCTGACGCCAAGGTATTTGGGTGCGGCATAGAGTGGTTGCTTTTGTAAAGGTGTGTCCTCACATAGTCGACGGACGTCGATCGATGTGAATTTTAGTGTGAATCGATGTCGATCGATCGACGGATGGCCGGTCGACTATGTTTAGACACAACTCAAGAACTTGGCTCATGCCGGGGATTAAATGGTCATCTCTCGACTCTAACTATAGTAGGTCATTCGTGCCGAAAAATTTAGGCAGATAAAAAGAGCACCAGACAAACGAATCCAAATTGATAATAATAATTGATTTTTTTCGCCTCAGATTGTCCAAGATAGCAAGATTCACCGGCCAAGTAGGTAACATGTTAAATATTCAAGCCCGGGGCTAGCACAAGTAGTCGTAAGAAGAAAAGGCGTGCCCGCACACATACATACAAACATACCCCGGAACCAGTTACCGATCCAGTAGTAGCCAATTGTTTCGCTAAATGTTCACTAATTGTAATAATTTACGACAAGAAACGGATGCCTCCTTTGTTCCCGGTAAAAGTTTAAGGTACTTGTGGGGAAACGTGATTTATGGTGAAATTGATTCGGAATTTTTGCAGACGACTTGAATTGTCTACCACTCCGAAAATGGACAAGACGATTGCGCCTTTGGCAAACGTTACAATTAGAGAGTGGTATATTGGAAACACTTAAGTACCTACCTACTTTAGATGCATACAGTTTAAAATCGAAATTCAAATAGGTAATTTGGTATGGTAAAGCACCAGAAAATTGAGCATCTCCACCAAAATTAGTGGATGTGCCAAAATTACTATAGGTATTTCAACAAGCTTAGATAGTATCAAGGCAGTTTTGTTTCTCCAAAGACTGAAGATGAATTTCACGATAATCTTTAATAGAAAAAAATAGGAACTTGTTCTCGAGTACATCAAGGTTATAAAACAATAATTCCTTAAAATAGAGAGTTTAAAGCCTACTTAGGACTCAATGAACCTAACAAAAATTCCCACATAAAAATCATCCGAAAATTGTCCCCGTTCTGTAAATATCCCGTTCGAGATGGAAAAAATCCCATGTATGAGGAAGTGAGAAAGTCGTTGGCAAACTTTACCCCCTGCGGATGTACACAGAGCCAAGGCTGACGTTCTCAGAACATTCGGATCTGCTCCCCATTTTGTTCCTGTGAGTTTCCTGATTATCTTGTTCCTGGCTGTGACCTTCTTGTTAGTATCTTCGCAGTGCTGTCTATAGCTGAGAGTTCTGTCTAACCTGACGCCAAGGTATTTGGGTGCGGCATAGAGTGGTTGCTTTTGTAAAGGTGTGTCCTGTCCTCACATATTCGACGGACGTCGATCGATGTGAATTTTAGTGTGAATCGATGTCAATCGATCGACGGATGGCCGGTCGACTATGCTTAGACACAAC
The DNA here is from genome assembly GCF_000475195.1 of Diaphorina citri. NCBI lineage: Eukaryota > Metazoa > Arthropoda > Insecta > Hemiptera > Psyllidae > Diaphorina > Diaphorina citri. The sequence goes on along the minus strand of NW_007381579.1, from coordinate 8,273 downwards.
TTAAGTTATGTTTCGGGTTCGATTCTCATCCGGAGCGAGTGGCTTTCTCCTATCCTACCTTCCTTCTCTTTTCAATTTCGGGACGATCAGACCTTAGCAGTTAGGTACAGTTCCCTCTATCAAATAAAGTGAAATAAAACTGGACCAATTGTGTCTTGTGTCAATGAGCATTACCTCAGTTCTCACTAGTGAATAATGATCTGATTTTTTTCAGCTCCAAGATTTTGATCCACGGTGGTCGCCTAGCAACCTAACAACAAACATGATACATAGAGGCGATAATGTATTGGAACTTCTACTTTGTTTTGACATCAGTGGAGGCGCTTATGATTCGGTCAGGAGAAGGTTTTTTGGCGATTTTATTATTGTTTACTTCGGTGGCATAGTGGACAAGCTTGCCTGGTGAATAGAAGAGCTCGGTCTCGGTCTAATTTCATACTTGTGTGACTGTTATTCGAATCGAATCCCTGTAGCAAAATAATAAAACAGAAAAAAAAATGACAGCTATATTGACACCAGTGGTAGACTTTCGTTCTTAAAAAATTGAAAAAGTAGGTAGGTATCTAATATGTAAATTCTTCAGGAGTTTCCTTGGAATTTCTTGGACGTTTGTGGCCTTGCACGAAACAAGGACTTCTTCTAGTCAGCTCTCTTATAATATGAAGGTATTTATTTAAACTACCTTTTTACCAGCGTATTTTTCTCTTGAAACTCTACAAGATTATCGATCGACACCTCCTGAAACATGTCAGCACATTAGAACTTTTTCCACCAAAATCTCTTGAAATCGCACAAATAGGGCTCTATACAAAGGGTAGGTACTAGTCGACTTGATCGACAACGATCCACATAAATTCTTCCAGGCACAAGCCTAAACTTCACAGCGCCTCTCGAATACACAAGCCACTGTTTTCCTTAGGAGAAATAATAAGAAACCTTTTGCCTAATCTCCGCGCAACAATCACGCCTAGCAACCTAACAACAAACATGATACATAGAGGCGATAATGTATTGGAACTTCTACTTTGTTTTGACATCAGTGGAGGCGCTTAGGATTCGGTCAGGAGAAGGTTTTTTGGCGATTTTATTATTGTTTACTTCGGTGGCATAGTGGATAAGCTTGCCTGGTGAATAGAAGAGCTCGGTCTCGGTTTAATTTTATACTTGTGTGACTGTTAATCGAATCGAATCCCTGTAGCAAAATAATAATAATAATAAATGACACCTATATTAGGTTCTTAAAAAATTGAAAAAGTAGATATCTAATATGTAAATTCTTCAGGAGTTTCCTTGGAATTTTTTGGAAGTTTGTGGCCTTGCACGAAACAAGGACTTCTTCTTATCAGCTTTCTTATAATAGGAAGGTATTTATTTAAACTACCTTTTTACCAGCGTGTTTCTCTCTTGAAACTCTACAAGATTATCGATCGACATCTCCTGAAACATGTCAGCACATTAGAACTTTTTCCACCAAAATCTCTTGAAATCGCACAAATAGGGCTCTACACAAACGGTAATAGTCGACTTAATCGGCAACGATCCACATAAATTCTTCCAGGCACAAGCCTAAACTTCACAGCGCCTCTTGAATACACAAGCCACTGTTTTCCTTAGGAGAAATAATAAGAAACCTTTTGCCTAATCTCCGCGCAACAATCGTGTTCTGGTCGAGCAGTTTCAGTTTTGACCAAACATCATCAGGAATTGCAAAAATAATGAGATTAATGTGAATACTTATCGTTTCTAGGAGAATCCTTTCCTTTGAAGATGGATTGCTTAAGTCCTAAGTGATGACGTAAAATTATACACTGTACACAGATATTTCATGATTGGCTATATCATTAAAGGTTTTTTTAGGTAGGTACGTAAAGTCTTCATTTGCTTTTACTTTGGCCTTTAAAAATGTTTTTGTCAAAAATATCGTCACTTTCAAAATTATGTGGGAAGCTACTTCTATTCAGATTTCAAATGCAAACACCTTAGGTAGTAAAGATTACAGTTTGGGGAGAATTTAGCCTAGCACATGCGTCTTCTAAACCCAACCTGAAAAACAAGCTCTTGATTGACATTTAAGTCCTAGCCCCTCCCGTAATCAATTCCAGATTATGATTAAACTTGACCACTAAAAACTTACCAGTTATACAGTGAGGTTAAACCTCTTGGAGTCATAAATAATATTGAATGACAAGAAACACCCGGTATGGTGTAGGGAATGAAAAGATAGGCAAAAGTCCAACACCTCAACATTGTACATATGCCAGACTAGGCGTCTTATTAGGAGATGTGTGGATCAGACCATTGTTCCTATCAAACCTCTGTAGGAATCATATCAACCTCTATGGGAATCAGAGAGTCAGTGAGGAAATAAAAGATTCAGGTTGAAACTTTTGATAGCGTAGGCAGTATTGATAGTTACAGTATTTCATAAATAGCTGATATTGTCCTCCCAAACAAATGGGGCGGGGTAAAAAAAAAAAAAAAAATCATTACAATAAATACACATAGAATTGAGAAACTGAAGGGGAAAAAAATATACCTATTATACTTTTCTTATATTTCCTTATTATAGGATAATATACTATTCAATATAGGATAAGGAAAGTAAAAAATCTCCTCAATATCTTCTCAGAGCACATTGTTAGGAGTGAATGATTCTGATCCAATCCATATTCAGACGCATCCGTGTGATTCTCAAATCCTGCAAGCGAATTCCGAGTAAAAGATACACCAGATAGTGTCTCGCTGACCAAACGTACCATACTGGGGACTATGTAGATAACAAAGTTCTAAGAATGTGTAGCAATAAACTTTTCTCCTTTATTTCAGGCAAAAATCAAAATGATTCTAGTGGGTCTGTGTCATTTGTGAACAGGGTCCTCGGTGTGCTTTCTCTTTCTGACACCAACCTTTTAGTAGTCAGCCGGTTGGCTGGAAGAGCTGCCATTAAGGCTTACGAGTAAAAATAATTAAATCCTGTGGAAACCCTATGAAAATGACCACAATAAGGTTCGAATAACCTCAGAGAAAGAACATAGAAAAACTCAAGAAATGTAGATCTTTCACCCGTGAATACATTTAAGACATCAATATTTATGAGACTAATTTAAGATCAGACCAAAATCGAATGATTTTTTCGTAGAATTCAAGTCAAAAAATCAATATTTATCAACAATATTTGTTGACCATTTTTAAAGAAAATTAAAAACCGTCCATACGCCATACCAAATCCTCATTCTCTTCCGCGAGGGACCCTGAAAATCACTTGTTACCGAGAACTTCTTAAAGGCAAACGAGCATGTAACCCAGTGGACCAACCGTGTCCCTAAATACAAGTAAAACAAAAATAACCAAAGAATCAGAAGATCATAGCTGAGGCATTCTCTTCTTGTGTCTTCTGACAGGAGTGCCTTTTGTAGAAAAAGTGCCCTTTGACAAGACCCTACACTCTATAATCATCTCATTGCATGGAACAAGTTAGTATTCCTGAGCTCAAGGATACCATGATCATCGAGTCTCCTCTCTGGGCGCATTCTCTAATTGAATAAGCTACACAGCGAACCGATCGGGAGATATTTAATATAGGGGGAAAAAATACTTGTGTGTTCTCGCAGCAATATTTAAGACTATTGTCACTAAATGTTCAAAGTTTTCAGTTGATCAACTATTCACATGCTTACTTGTTAATGGTTCACAAATAAAAGGGAAATTCGTTGACACCAATGTTCAAAGTTTTCAGTTGAAGATAAAAGAAGCAAAACAGCTCTTGTCACAGAGTAGTTTACATAGAAATACCTGGGCTTCATATATAGTCGGAGCTGGACATAAATGCTCCTTAACATCACTAACTTGGTGGTACCAATGTTCAAAGTTTTCAGTTGAAGATAAAAGAAGCAAAACAGCTCTTGTCACAGAGTAGTTTACATAGAAATACCTGGGCTTCATATACCTATAGTCGGAGCTGGACATAAATGCTCCTTAACATCACTAACTTGGTGGTACGGAGATAGTTTTTTTCCTGCTATGCTTGTCAAAAAAGTACTTAATTGATCAGATTTGTTTGAAAGTATGAAAGGATTAACTGGTTTGAACTTGGTGATTATAATTATCATGCTTGTCAGGCGAATGAAACTGTCGAATTCGCCATTTTGTTTGAATCTAAACTGTCAAAAATCGGTGTTTTTTTTTACATGGTTTTACTCTCATATAGCTAATTGACAACGTGGTAAATGATTAAAATGATTCAAGGTGCTTTTTGTGTTTGAAAGTATGAAAGGATTAACTGGTTTGAACTTGGTGATTATAATTATCATGCTTGTCAGGCGAATGAAACTGTCGAATTCGCCTTTTTGTTTGAATCTAAACTGTCAAAAATCGGTGTTTTTTTACATGGTTTTACTCTCATATAGCTAATTGACAACGTGGTAAATGATTAAAATGATTCAAGGTGCTTTTTGCAGCTTAACATCAAACTTTGGTTCTCATTAAGTCATTTTGTCTGTTTTGCAACATGCTAAGCCTAGACTTCAATTTTTATCGCATTACTGTCTGTATCATTCACAACTTAAAACTCAAGTTAGGTCCAACAATCAACGAATGGTTCGTGTTTCATTCAAATTCTAATTCATGCAGTGAAAGCACATTTCACATTCCAAAGTCAAATTAATCATCACATAATCGCTAGGTACCCGAACCCAATCGACAAATAACACATGTATAATGTATTATAGGAGATAAACGGAGTTGATAAGAGAAGAGATAAGAATGATAACAAGTTGGGAGAATGGTATGTATGTAGCGTTATCTCTTATCAAACAATAGGGAACTGATGTGTTAGTTCATATTGAACATTCTCAGGCATGGAGAGAACTAGAACTTGTCAGGAGAATGAAAGTGTACAGGCATGGATCTAGAATTCTAGATCCTCGATTTTTTTAAGAAGTTTGCTAGAATGAGCTGTAACAATAGATTTCTTCCTGAGATTGCAGAGAAAGAGAGGACAAATAGAAGAAAGCCTACCGTTCCGAAAACGGACCTTATCTTTTTAGGATAAAGTTCACCCAGGGCAGGATCCGAACCCGCAACCTCTAGTGTTTACAAGGCAATCGCGTTACCTTTCCAAACTAACTGGGCTGGCTAAAAAAAAAAAAAAAATCATTACAATAAATACACATAGAATTGAGAAACTGAAGGGGAAAAAAATATACCTATTATACTTTTCTTATATTTCCTTATTATAGGATAATATACTATTCAATATAGGATAAGGAAAGTAAAAAATCTCCTCAATATCTTCTCAGAGCACATTGTTAGGAGTGAATGATTCTGATCCAATCCAAAAAAAAAAAAAAAAAAAAAAAAAAAAAAAAAAAAAAAAACAACAACAACAATAGCTCGTAATTTTATTTATTTGAAACAAACGCCGAGCTCGGTAGTCATAAATTTTCGATTCAAATATTATCTGTTGACAATATCGCTAGATACATCGTTATGTTTTCCAATTGAAGAGAAACTTTTTTTTTCGACGTCAAAATATGTCTGACAAATAACCATGTATAATGTATTAGAGGAGATAAAACGGAGTTGATAAGAGAAGAGATAAGAATGATAACAAGTTGGGAGAATGGTGTGTATGTAGCGTTATCTCTTATCAAACAATAGGGAACTGATGTGTTATTTCATATTGAACATTCTCAGGCATGGAGAGAACTAACTTGTCAGGAGAATGAAAGTGTACAGGCATGGATCTAGAATTCTAGATCCTAGAGTTTTTTAAGAAGTTTGCTAGAGTGAGCTGTAACAACAGATTTCTTCCTAAAATCGCAGAGAAAGAGAGGACATAATATAGGAGAAAGCCTGCCATTCCGAAAACGGACCTTATCTTTTTAGGAAAAAGTTCGCCCAGGGCAGGAACCGAACCCGCAACCTCTAGTGTTTACAATTCAAGTTACCTTCCAAACTAACTAGACTGGCTAAAAAAATCATTACAATAATATAGGTACATAGAATTGAGAATCTGAAGGGGAAAAAATATTATACTTTTCTTATATTTCCTTATTATAGGATAATATACTATTCAATAATAGGATAAGGAAAGTAAAAAATCTCCTCAATATCTTCTCAGAGCACATTGTTAAGAGTGAATGATTCTGATCCAATCGGTCGCGCGTCAGGGGAGACGGTTTCTAGTCGAGAAAATAGGGGCTGGATTCCCAATTGTTTTCAAACGTAGGTAATATTTACCTACATGATAAAATAAAAGTAATTAAGATAGTTAAATGAAGTTTGATCAAAGGTAGGGTTGGTGTGATTAATATCTGTGTCCCTACATAGTATGTATTACTGAATGATTTTACCCAGAAATAGTGGAGATGTCAACAAAACACTTGAAAAGAAATTGCTCTGTCGGCTATAAGGAAGTATTATTATTTACCTACCTATTGAAGCCATGATAGGAGAAAGACAGCCGTTCCAAGTACGAACCTTGTGTTTTTAGGATGAAATGCCCTCCGGACGGAAATCGAACAGACCTACTAGCGCTTACAAACTGTTAGAAGTGAATTTCACAAAAAATCTAGTTAGGAAATCGATAGGAACAAGTAAAACCTATAGACTTTTCAAACAAGAAACTCAGGAAGAATAAACATCACACATCAAAGACAGTACCAACAAAGAAACTAAGAAATCCCAGCCGCATTCAACAGTCAAATCTGCACCCACACAGGGTCGCCCAAAATCCCTTCCAAATCATCCATAAAGGACAATCGGAGGGAACTTTTTGCCCAACCCTATCGATAATGTAAGGAGAAAAAATACCCGCAGATAAAAGATATCAGATACAGAAAGAGTAACAGAGAAGAAGAAGAAGAGAGAGAGAGAGAGAGAGAAGGAGAAGGAGAGAGAGACTTTATTCAATACTTTGCAAAAAAAAAATACATAAGCAAATTAGCAAACGTCTTGGAGTTTGGCTATCAGTAAGACCAGATCTCCAGATTAGCGTTCAAGTTACATGACAGGACAATACACAACTACTGGTGGTATACCTATCACTTGATCAATTTGTTAGCCTATAGTGCTGTGTGGTACGGAGCAAACGATGTGTGTATTCAGCGAAATAATGAGTATCCATGAGGAGTATTACCGTCAGATACCAGCAGTCCATGAACCAGATGGAATTTTTACCAGCAGTTCAATCTTGGTTGCTATGGGAGGAAATTGAATGGTGGCGGGATATTATAGTTACCAACAGTTGGATATCATCTTGGTGGCTATGGGATAGAATTGTGCCTGGATAATCAGGATATAATGGACCATTAGAAAATAATGTTTGCCTGAAACTTGAAGGAGTACCTATTACCAACGAATAAAAACAGTCCATGAGGTTGAGGAGTATTACCAGCAGCTTAATGTTGGTTGCTATGGGAAGAAATGGTGCCTGGATATATTGGACTATTGGAAAATAATGTTTGCCTGAAACTTGGTGGAATATTACCAGGATATATACCAGTGGTAACAGTTAAAGGAGGCTCATTGAGAAGAAAATGAAAAAGAAAATTATTGAAATGTTTGCGGACAAAATCGAGTGGAACTTCTACGACTGCGAGGAAATGGAACCCCGAGAACTTCTCACTTGATCAATTTGTTAGCCTATAGTGCTGTGTGGTACGGAGCAAACGATGTGTGTATTCAGCGAAATAATGAGTATCCATGAGGACTATTACCGGCAGATACCAGCAGTCCATGAACCAGATGGAATTTTTACCAGCAGTTCAATCTTGGTTGCTATGGGAGGGAATTGAATGGTGGCGGCATAATATATAGTTACCAACAGTTGGATATCATCTTGGTGGCTATGGGATAGAATGGTGCCTGATGGATAATCAGGATAAAATGGACCATTAGAAAATAATGTTTGCCTGAAACTTGAAGGAGTACCTATTACCAACGAATAAAAACAGTCCATGAGGTTGAGGAGTATTACCAGCAGCTCAATATTGGTTGCTATGGGATGAAATGGTGCCTGGATATATTGGACTATTGGAAAATAATGTTTGCCTGAAACTTGGTGGATTATTAGCAGGATATATACCAGTGGTAACAGTTAAAGGAGGTGTAAGTAAATTATTGAAATGTTTGCGGACAAAAATCCAGTGAAACTTCTACGACTACGAGGAAATGGAACCCCGTGAGTTTCCTTTTTAAAGGCAAACGAGCATGTAACCCAGTGGACCAACCGTGTCCCTAAATACAAGTAAAACAAAAATAACCAAAGAATC
>NW_007381578.1:4517-12345 GCF_000475195.1 Diaphorina citri | reverse complement strand
AAAAAAAAAAAAAAAAAAAAAAAAAAATGTTCTTTGAAACTAAATTAATGATCAAGCTACGTGCACCCATTAAAAATTTTAATTAACATTTAATGGGGAGACTTCTGAGGTATTTCGAAACCCAAAGGTCGCTTATTTAGAAGAAAATGTTCTCTTTTCCTTGCAAAATAAGAGATTTCTTTTTAAACTTATACCTTCTCGTAGTACACTCTTCGAAAATGAACGAAGACTGATATAGGTAACTAGCTTTATAAGAGTAGGTATAGGTAATACCTACTCGTAAAGAAGCAAATGAAATAGACATCTCCGCTAATTTGTATGTTGCACATTGCATACTTAATTAGTTACACGGCATTCATACAAAATAATACTAGCCAAGGTCCTGCTCAAAGACAAAGAAAATCAACTTTATATTTAATGGTGGCAATATACCAGATACTCTAACTGATTCGTTCATGTTTATGCTATTCAAGAAAGGAGATCCGTCAAATTGTGCCAACTATAGAAACATAGCCCTCATGAACAACATTCTAAAGTTAATTACTCACCTGGTAACTCAACGCGTCCTGGCTTGGAGCGAAGATAATGGGGTTTTCTCTGAGGCACAGGCTGGATTTAGACCAGGTCGAGGGTGCACTGATAACATCTTTACCCTTCAAAGTATTGTCTCCCTACATCTTATCTGGACAATCGCATACTGGTTGGCTTTTCCCGGCTTCACTATTAGGGTTATCGACAAAATTACACTATTCTTCATGTTTGATAGAGGGAACTGTAACTGCTAAGGACTTATCGTCTTAAGATCGAAGAGAGAAGGTAGACAGGACAGGAGAAAGCCAGCCGTTCCGAGAAAGAACATTATCCGTTCAGGATGAAATCCGCCCCGGGCGGGAATCGAAACCGCGGCCTAGCGCTTTCAAGGCAGACGCGCTAGCAAACCAAGCTAACTAGGCTAACCTTCGACATCTCCACTAATTTGTATGTTGCACATTGCATACTTAAATAGTTACACGGCATTCATACAAAATAATACTAGCCAAGGTCCTGTTCAAAGACAATAGTGGAGTTCCCGCAAATGGATCACTGAAGTTAATTAAGCAAAGTTGCTCCGGATGGGCAGACGCGCTAGCAAACCAAGCTAACTAGGCTAACCTTAATATTTTGTTATTCCAGAATTTTCCGCATGCACTCGGCCGGTATTCTGGACTACCTGCAGAAGAAGTGGTTATCCCGCGCCATGCCGGAATCCAAGGACCTCATCAGTAGTGAAGTCCGGATGGACCACATTGCCGGCGTCCTGTTTGTTTACTTCCTCGCCATCTTGTTATCCTGTGGGATCCTGGTGCTGGAGATCCTGAGTAAGGATTGTGTCAAGGACAAGACCCTGGGAGCGCGATCCTTGAGAGCCCTGACATCCCGAGTTAGAGATCTGACGAAGAGGACGTCGATCGTGAAAAGCCGATGTGGGATCCTGGTGCTGGAGATCCTGAGTAAGGATTGTGTCAAGGACAACACCCTGGGAGCGCGATCCTTGAGAGCCCTGACATCCCAAGTTAGAGATCTGACGAAGAGGACGTCGATCGTGAAAAGCCGCCGGCAATTTCCCGTCCGGAAAGCTTTTATGTAAATCTTGGACTTGATTAGAACACTTTTATGTACATATAAGTAGACTTATAGACTACAATGGAATAGAATTATGATTTAAATAAAATAAATATTATGAATTAAAATTAAATTATAACCAAAGGAAATAGAATTTATCAACAAATTTCTATTGTGGTGACCGGACAGTCGATTGGACCGGATTTTTTTATTTATTTATTTTTGTCGGAAACTTGTGATTTTGAATTTGTCCTTGAGCTTGTTGTTCCTTTGTCCATGTCCATGGGATCACGTTTGTGTCTTGGTCATAGTATTAAAGGCAAGTCAAGTTAGTCAAGTTATGGTGCTAACATACAACTCCCTGACGTTAACATACAAGTCACTCTCGGTAACATAACAGTCACTGTCGGTAACATACAAGTCACTGTCGGTAACATACAAGTCACTGTCGGTGACATACAAGTTCCCCGATTAAAAAAAAAAAAAAAAAAAAATCTTATTAATAAGAGAGGTTTTCTGTTTGTTTGTCCATAAGAGGTTGCCGTTTAAACGGTACCTAAGTCGTAGAAACTTGAAATTTTGTACACAGGTTCATATTTTTATGGCGGTTGTTATAGGCTAGGTTAAAATTTCCTAAAGTCAGCCATTCGCGAGTTATTCAAGAAATTCAAAATTTTTGGGCGAAAACTGAGCGATGCAAAGCTCGCGGGTATCCCGCTAGTATAGGATAAGGAAAGTAAAAACTAAAAATGAACCCATAGACACCCAAAACAAGGTAGGTAGGTAGGTACCTTTTTTTTTTTTTGTCGGAAACTTGTGATTTTGTCCTTGAGCTTGTTGTTCCTTTGTCCATGTCCATGGGCTCACGTTTGAGTCTGGGTCATAGTATTAAAGACAAGTCAAGTTAGTCAAGTTATGGCACTAACATACAACTCCCTGACGTTAACATACAAGTCACTGTCGGTAACAAATACAAGTCACTCTCGGTAACATACAAGTCACTATCGGTAACATACAACTCCCTGTCGGTAACATACAAGTTACTGTCGGTAACATACAAGTCACTGTCGGTAACATACAAGTCACTGTCGATAACATACAAGTCACTGTCGGTGACATACAAGTCACTGTCGGTAACATACAAGTCACTGTCGGTAACATACAAGTCCCTGCCGGTAACATACAAGTCACTGTCGGTAACATACAAGTCACTGTCGGTAACATACAAGTCACTGTCGGTAATCCCCTCGGGCGCTGATTAGGTACTGCAATTTTTTTCGTTCAGCACATCACTGTTTTCGCATCTCGGAGTTTTACCAGCACTGTTCTATCTTCCATTTCAAGCAAGAGCCTTGGGGGAGCCGGTAATCCCCTCGGGCGCTGATTAGGTACTGCAATTTTTTTCGTTCAGCACATCACTGTTTTCGCATCTCGGAGTTTTACCAGCACTCTGTTCTATCTTCCATTTCAAGCAAGAGCCTTGGGGGAGTCTCTTCATATGGAAACACGTTCTTGAGATAAATGTCGAAATGGCAAATGAAGCAGGAAGCAGGTCCGAACCTAGGATTTTATTGAGGGGGGTCCAAGATTAAAACCAGTGATGTATCGAGGGGATGAATACCGAAATTTTTTCTGTCCGGCCCCACAGTAAAAGAGCACATTAAAAGGTCTAGGGGGACACAAGGCCCCTTCGGGCGCCCTAAATACGGCTCTGTGTGGACGGAAAATGAGGCAGGCCCGTAGCTATGGGATTTAATTGAGAGTCCAAGAGTCCAAACCCTCGACAAAATCCAGGATGCCTCGGGCGGCCCTGAAATGAAGACAAAGAAAAGTAATAGTTTCCCATAGAAACAAATAGAACTATGTACACCCTTCCCTGTAGTTATCTCGAAGATGAAGTTATTTTTTATTTGTAGAAATTGTGTTTTGTAGATGTTTTGGAGAGCAGAAATGAAGATGTGTGCAGCCAGAAGAGAGTCCAAAATGGACAAACATGATGTTGTGTCTTGCATTTCTTGATTTATACATTGCTAAGTAGAGTTGCTTTCTTGTCTTTCGTCTATTATCTATCATACTGATAGAAGGGGGTTGGCAACCGTGGTTCAGAAAGTGAAATCATAGTTTATATCGCTCTTCAAAATTAAATATATTTCTTGTTAATTAAGTGTTTAATGTTTAATAACTGTGTTTCAAATTAAAGTTTATTGTTTGCTGAGTGTTTTAAGTGTAATGAAACTGTTGGTAACGTAAGTTAAAGCCTGTTAAAATTGGAAACTAGATCTCACATTCGGCGTCTACTTGAAATTCAAGATGGCTAAAATTCCTTTGTAAGTTAGATTTTATCTTCTGCATCGTTAGAAATTACCAGATAATCCCATCACCGGTCCAAAAAACTGGCATTTTATTGAAGTGCGCAAGCGCACAACTGTTCTTTTATCAGTCAAACCTGTGATAAGGTCACTTCTTATCAGTTACAAAAATAATCAGATAGATGGTAGCTCGTTAGACTCAGTTCACATTGAAATCCGAGAGATAGCAGCTCTCCGAATCGAAGCAGGGATACCAACTTTCCTAGATTAAAATTCATTCGGAAGGTCCATTAGAGATACCTATCAAGCTGTAAAAGTCATTATTATTGAATTATAGTTAACTTAATAAGTATTCACGTTTCTGCTTTTCAAAATATTTAATGTTATAACTATGTACTTGTATGTATGTGAATGTTGCCAACCCCTTGTAATTATTTCTCAAATAAATACAATTATTTTCTACTACTACTGATAGAAGGGAGACAAGTAAGAAGGCCAGCCTAGTTAGCCTAGTTAGCCGTCTCCCTTCTATGCGCTAGGTCGCAGGTTCGATCCCGCTCGGGGCGAATTTTCTCCTAAACAGATAAGGTTCGTTCTCGGAACGGCTGGCTTTCTCCTATCCTGCCTTCTCTCTTCGCTTTCGAGATGAAAAGACCTTAGCAGTTACAGATCCCTCTATCAAACCTCTCGAAAAAAGGAGAGTTATGGAAATAATTGAGTTCTCTTTGAGTGAGAGACTCTAAATTTTAGAGTCTAAAACATCCACTCATCAATACATCAATCATTTTTGTGTACACACACCATTCTACACGTGTTGCCACTCAAGTTGAAATTCTTCTTTGACGTTACAAAACCTGACTGAAATTAAGCTGAAAGCAGCTATCCAAAATTCCAAATTCAAGTACCTATAGGTACTTTGTGCTTCAGATATACATAGATATTAGGTAGGTAATATATATGTACAATTGTACATAGGCATGTATTTCGTAAGTACATATGTACCCTCCAAAGTGCCTTATTTTCAACTCTTTTTCGGTCCTTTCTCATCCTCGTATGTTCGCATGTTCTCTTTGACATGATTCTTCTTCATGTTCTCTTTTTCATATTTTGTCGTGTAAGTTGGTATCAGAGCTTCGTGTATCCGACACTGTTATTGTATCTGATCATTTACCTGTAACCCTCACGTTAAATGTTTTACATGAGGAACAGCAGCCTACTTCTTCACAGCCAAAAGTAAAAAAGTTCAAATGGTTGCCTGAGAAAGCAGTGGAATTCAGTGAACAGGTAAATAATGCAGCAAAACCATCGCAAGCTCAAGATGTGTACGTGGAGCTGGTAAAAACCATAGAGAAAGCCGCCTCTGATACAGGTATGATACAAGAACTCATTATTCCCACTCAACCCAACGTAAATAAACCATGGTATAGTAAAAGCTGTCGAGACTTGAAGAAAAGATCACGTCAAATGCTTAGGAAATGGAAAAATAAAAACTGTCAAGAATACCTAGTATTATACCTAGAACTAAAAAAAGATTATTTCCGCGTTTGCTCTGAACTGAAAAAATTACATGATCAGGAGATAAAACAAAAGCTCGCTAACATTAGAAATCCACCTCCTCCCCCTCCTTTTTCGTCTTCTTCTTCTTCTTCTTCTTCTTCTCCTTTTCCTCCTCCTTCTTTTTCCTCTTCTCCTCCTCCCCCTCCTTTTTCGTCTTCTTCTTCTTCTTCTTCTTCTTCTCCTTTTCCTCCTCCTTCTTTTTCCTCTTCTCCTCCTCCCCCTCCTTTTTCGTCTTCTTCTTCTTCTTCTTCTTCTTCTCCTTTTCCTCCTCCTTCTTTTTCCTCTTCTCCTCCTCCCCCTCCTTTTTCGTCTTCTTCTTCTTCTTCTTCTTCTTCTCCTTTTCCTCCTCCTTCTTTTTCCTCTTCTCCTCCTCCCCCTCCTTTTTCGTCTTCTTCTTCTTCTTCTTCTTCTTCTCCTTTTCCTCCTCCTTCTTTTTCCTCTTCTCCTCCTCCCCCTCCTTTTTCGTCTTCTTCTTCTTCTTCTTCTTCTTCTCCTTTTCCTCCTCCTTCTTTTTCCTCTTCTCCTCCTCCCCCTCCTTTTTCGTCTTCTTCTTCTTCTTCTTCTTCTTCTCCTTTTCCTCCTCCTTCTTTTTCCTCTTCTCCTCCTCCCCCTCCTTTTTCGTCTTCTTCTTCTTCTTCTTCTTCTTCTCCTTTTCCTCCTCCTTCTTTTTCCTCTTCTCCTCCTCCCCCTCCTTTTTCGTCTTCTTCTTCTTCTTCTTCTTCTTCTCCTTTTCCTCCTCCTTCTTTTTCCTCTTCTCCTCCTCCCCCTCCTTTTTCGTCTTCTTCTTCTTCTTCTTCTTCTTCTCCTTTTCCTCCTCCTTCTTTTTCCTCTTCTCCTCCTCCCCCTCCTTTTTCGTCTTCTTCTTCTTCTTCTTCTTCTTCTCCTTTTCCTCCTCCTTCTTTTTCCTCTTCTCCTCCTCCCCCTCCTTTTTCGTCTTCTTCTTCTTCTTCTTCTTCTTCTCCTTTTCCTCCTCCTTCTTTTTCCTCTTCTCCTCCTCCCCCTCCTTTTTCGTCTTCTTCTTCTTCTTCTTCTTCTTCTCCTTTTCCTCCTCCTTCTTTTTCCTCTTCTCCTCCTCCCCCTCCTTTTTCGTCTTCTTCTTCTTCTTCTTCTTCTTCTCCTTTTCCTCCTCCTTCTTTTTCCTCTTCTCCTCCTCCCCCTCCTTTTTCGTCTTCTTCTTCTTCTTCTTCTTCTTCTCCTTTTCCTCCTCCTTCTTTTTCCTCTTCTCCTCCTCCCCCTCCTTTTTCGTCTTCTTCTTCTTCTTCTTCTTCTTCTCCTTTTCCTCCTCCTTCTTTTTCCTCTTCTCCTCCTCCCCCTCCTTTTTCGTCTTCTTCTTCTTCTTCTTCTTCTTCTCCTTTTCCTCCTCCTTCTTTTTCCTCTTCTCCTCCTCCCCCTCCTTTTTCTTCTTCTTAAGAGAAGGAAGGGGGAAGAAAAGGAGGTGTTGAAGGAAGGGATGGTGAAGAGGAGGAGAAGAAGAATACCTAGGGAGAGGAGGAGGTGGAGAAGGAGAAGAAGAGGATGGGGAGAAGAATGATAGGAAAGGAGGAGAAGGAGATGAAAGGAGGATGAGGAGGAAAGACGATTTATTTATGAAAAGGAAAGTTTTGAACGAAATGTAACCTGAAATTATAGTGTAAACATTGTGCAGGAGTCTCTTTAGTTCTTGTTTAGTGATAGTGCTCTGAGTGGTTCTGCTAATGCTGGGGGTTTACTAACTCGGGATTTAGATGAAACGAGGATTTTCCCATTTATTTTATTTATTTATGGAGTATTATTATTATTTTTTTTTATTAGTTATTCGGTACAAATCTCTCAATTAAATAAATTTCAACAAATGGTATACCAATCCGTGAAAGCCGGAGCTTCAGCTTCATATTGATACCCTATACTTAATAGCCAGGTCAACCTCGGATTGATAATAATAATACTACTACTACTACTACTACTACTACTACTACCAGACCTATGTAGGTACCTACATATGTAGGTACCTGCCTATGTAGGTACCTATCTACCTACCTATAGGAAATTCAAGTATGCAAGCTTATTTAGTACTTCCAACTTTTTTATTAATTAGAAATCATCTTTATTTAATAGTGCTGTATACTGCTCGCATAGGACTGAAAAGTCCCTTTACTCCAGCAGTAGGCTACTACTATTATTGTGGTCAAATTCTTCTCATATATTGAGGATAAAATTCCATACCTCGGCTGGGATTGAACCCACGCCCTCCTGTTTACCAGGCGAGCGCCTTGAAGTTCGCATTGATCGCAAGATTCATTCGGTGATTTCGGCTCAAAAATGGTGGAACCTAATCCGAGTCGCTAACTCTACAGTGGACGGAGGCCACCACATGCACGCAA
>NW_007381578.1:0-4431 GCF_000475195.1 Diaphorina citri | reverse complement strand
GTCGCAGGTTTCGCAGTCCCACCGCTCGTGGCGAATTTTCTCGTAAACAGATAAGTCTCGTTCTCGGAAACGCCTGGCTTTCTCCTATTCTCTGCTCTTTCTCTCTTCGCCTTTCGAGATGAAAAAGAACCTTTAGCAGGTTACAGATCGCGCCCCTCCTCTATCAAACTCTCGAAAAAAGGAGAGTTATGATATAGTTCTCTTTGATGAGAGACTCTAAATTGTAAGTCTATAAAGATCCACTCAGTCAATTACATCAAAATCATTTTTGTGCTACACAACACATTCTGACACGTGTGCCGACTCAAGTTGAAATTCTTCTTTGACGTTACAAAACATGATGAAATTAATTGCTGAAAGCAGCTTCCAAAATTCCAAATTCAAGTACCTATAGCCTACTTTGTGCTTCAGGACGGTGAATATACATAGATATTAGGTAGGTAAGGATATATCCGCTCAATTGTACATAGCATGTTTTCGTATGGTGAGTAGATATGATACGCCTCCAAAGTGGCCTTATTTTCAACTCTTTTTCGCGTCCTTTTCTCATCCTCGCGTATGTTCGCCCATGTTCTCTTTTATGCTGACAATGATTTTCTTCATGTTCTCTATTTTCATATTTTCCAACCACATGAAATTTCGCTCTTGTAGCTTTTGCTTGGTTCCCGTGCACATTCTTAATATCCAAGCCTGCCCAGCGGATATTTTCGACTTACGAATTTCTTCTGAAAGTTCAGAGCAGAGCTCAATTGAGACAAAACCCATTGTCTGCATAGATAATCCAACATTCGAAAAGCAACCATGTTGGTCTAGTAAACGAAGTGAAGATGAAAACATTCTTTTTTTTTTTTTTTTTTTTTTTTTTTTTTTTTAAGTGAGATGCGCTAAAAAAAGTAGAAGAAGCAAATGTATTGGTTGTACAACAAAAGCTTACAACACCTAATAGATACGTCTGTTACCCCAAAAGCGGTAGGTTTGACAGAGGGAACTTTAACTGCTATGGTCTTATCGTCCCGAAATCGAAGAGAGAAGGAAGACAGGATAGGAGAAAGCCAGCCGTTCCGAGAACGAACATTATCCCATCAGGATAAAATCCGCCCCGGGTGGGAATCGAACCCGCGGCCTAGCGCTTACAATGCAGACGCACTACCAACTAAGCTAACTAGGCTGGCAGTAAAAATTTTGAAATCGGCAACGAAAATGTATTTCTCGAGCGAACTGGATTGTACATTTTTGAATGAAAAGGAAAAAGAGGAAGAGGAAGAAGAACGCAGCTTGAAAATAAACTGTGAATGGGGTAGAAATTTAGAAAGGGTAGGTAGTAGGTAAATGAGGAGAGAGACGAGAATGATAGAACTACTAGACAGAAAAAGGGGATAATAGATGAAAGAGTAGAAATAATAACAGTAGACCAAAAGTATAAAATGGAGTTGGGAGAGATGAATTAAGAGTAGAGAAACAGTAGAGTAGAGTTAGATAAAAGTAGAGAAATGGGAAGAGATGGATGAGAGTTGAGAAACAGATGAGTTAGATAAAAGAAGCGAAATGGGAAGAGATGAATTAAGAGTAGAGAAACAGTAGAGTTAGATAAAAGTAGAGAAATGGGAAGGGACAGGATAAGAGTAGAGAAATGGGAAGGGATAGAAGAGAGGTAGAAAGATGGGAAAAGATAGTCTGGTAATTCTTTGTAGTTGATATCGAAGAATCTAGGACACGGGAAGTAGAAATACCGACGATTTAGAGCATGTAATATCTCATCAGTCAGTGGTTCCTAAGATGAGGGCCGGTGGTGCCTGATTGTAATGGACACAGACCTGGAAACTTGAATAGCATTAGCGATTGCCTGAGGCAATAAATTCTAACCTAACCTAACCTAATTCTATTTCTGTAAGTTTAGACTTTTAGAGCTATTCTATTTCTGTAAGTAAGTGCATTGAATAACCAGTAGAGAGTCTAAATCTAAAAGTTCCATGTAACAGAAGTTCACAAGTAGAGAAGAGAAAGACACACAAATTACTCGAAAAAAGAGAGAGAGAGAGAGATAGAGAGAGAGAGAGAGAGAGAGAGAGAGAGAGAGAGAGAGAGAGAGAGAGAGAGAGAGTGGCCTGTTAAGGTATTAAGTACTACTTTTTGACTTGACTAACAAATTATAGCGAGAAACTTGAAAGTAAGTGCCCCCCATATGTTTGAAAAACTCTCTCTATCTCTCCCTCCCTCTCTCTTTCTCTCTCTCTCTCTCTCTTACTCTCTCTCTCTCTCTCTCTCTCTCACTTCGCCATTATTATATTGTTCGCAGCTATTTATACCCATCTGCAGCTGATATATTTTTTTAATCTAAAAAATTGCAAAGTAGTCGTGAAAAATTGTCGCGAAGAAAAAGTGTTTCATGTCTCCTCCCTCAGGTTACTCTGTTTCATTACACGTTACAAGATGTGCAGGGTGAAACAGCCCCTCCCCCCTTACTGTTGCGCCTTTCTTCGTCTTCTTCTTCTCCTTTTCCTCCTCCTTCTTTTTCCTCTTCTCCTCCTCCCCCTCCTTTTTCGTCTTCTTCTTCTTCTCCTTTTCCTCCTCCTTCTTCTTTTTCCTCTTCTCCTCCCCCCCCTCCTTTTTCTTCTTCTTAAGAGAAGGAAGGGGGAAGAAAAGGAGGTGTTGAAGGAAGGGATGGTGAAGAGGAGGAGAAGAAGACCTTTTCCTCCTCCTTCTTCTTTTTCCTCTTCTCCTCCTCCCCCTCCTTTTTCGTCTTCTTCTCCTTTTCCTCCTCCTTCTTATTCTTAAGAGAAGGAAGGGGGAAGAAAAGGAGGTGTTGAAGGAAGGGATGGTGAAGGAAGGGATGGTGAAGAGGAGGAGAAGAAGAATACCTAGGGAGAGGAGGAGGTGGAGAAGAAGGTGAGGAGGACGAAGAGAAAAAGAGCTTGAAAGGATGAAGAGAAGGAGTAGAAAGAAGAGGGGTAAAGGAGAGAAGGAAGGGGGAAGAAAAGGCGGAGGTGAAGGAAGGGATGGTGAAGAGGAGGAGGAGAACAAGAATACCTAGGGAGAGGAGGAGGTGGAGAAGAAGGAGAGGAGGAAGAAGAAGAAGAGGATGGGGAGAAGAATGATAGGAAAGGAGGAGAAGGAGATGAAAGGAGGACGAGGAGGAAAGACGATTTATTTACCTTTTCCTCCTCCTTCTTTTTCCTCTTCTCCTCCTCCCCCTCCTTTTTCGTCTTCTTCTTCTTCTTCTTCTCCTTTTCCTCCTCCTTCTTTTTCCTCTTCTCCTCCTCCCCCTCCTTTTTCTTCTTCTTAAGAGAAGGAAGGGGGAAGAAAAGGAGGTGTTGAAGGAAGGGATGGTGAAGAGGAGGAGAAGAAGAATACCTAGGGAGAGGAGGAGGTGGAGAAGAAGAAGAAGAGGATGGGGAGAAGAATGATAGGAAAGGAGGAGAAGGAGATGAAAGGAGGACGAGGAGGAAAGACGATTTATTTATGAAAAGGAAAGTTTTGAACGAAATGTAACCTGAAATTATAGTGTAAACATTGTGCAGGAGTCTCTTAACTGGGTTACGTTGCTTAAAAGAAAACTTGTACAGCTGGATTATGCTGAGATTTGGGAAGCTCAGTCACATGAGCTATTGAAAGATAGGATAGGGGAAATATTGGATAGATACGAGATTCAACTGGTAGAACAGGATTATCGTAGACTACAGAGTTCATCTTATTGCACTTTGTATAAAGAACTTAAACCAAATCCAGGAATTGAAGATTTGAAACCAAAGACTTCGAGTTATCTTTCACTAATGGGACCAATAGATAGAACCAGGGTGGTTGCTCAAATTAGGTTAGTTCAAAACTCCAAGGTGAACTTTTATATTAACAGAATGGCATACAATTGGAGCTCCGAAGAACAATGCAGTGTTTGCAATTTACATGAAGAGCCAATCCAAGGTGGTAAAACTCGGCTTTAGTGCTTACTTAGAACCTAGTTAGCTTGAAGCCTAGTTAGCTTGGACAGTAGAGCGCCTGCCTTGTGAGCGCTAGGTCGTGGGTTCGATTTAGACGGGTCGCAATCAGGTTCGACTGTAGGTAGGTACTTCAACTTGAATTTCTATTGGTTACCGGAAGAGGTGACAAATAGGTACCTAGTCAGGATTTATCCTCTCCTTAATTTATTTTCAGCAGTTTCTAGGGCACTAGCTCTCTCTCTCTCTCTCTCTCATATTTCTAGTCGTTTAATATCCTTCTTTTTATTATTTATTTACTCAATTTTTACCTTTCTTTGCTGTAAAAGGAAAACTTAAACTCCTGTTTCACATCAAAGGCGTACTAAAGGTTTAAAAAAGAGTACCTGCCTCGGTGGTGTAGTGGTCTCGGAAGGATATTAAACGACTAGAAATATGAGAGAGAGAGAGAGAGAGAGAGAGAGAGAGAGAGAGAGAGAGAGAGAGAGAGAGAGAGAGA
>NW_007381577.1:0-12350 GCF_000475195.1 Diaphorina citri | reverse complement strand
TTCAAAACACATGGGGCTTAAACAGCAAAATTTAGTGTCGAAACTGAAATAGACCGTAAAATCTGGCAGTTAAGCCCCCTTATGTTCTGAAGCGGTTCCCAAACTATGGCCACTAGGTAGTAAAAATTTTAAATTCTCAAATTTGAGACAAAGAAGCATGTATGCCAGTTTTCCCACACGAAATTATAGAAATCAAAATTGGTGGAGATGCCAGTTTTCCCACACGAAATTATAGAAATCAAAATTGGTGGAGATGCCAGTTTTCCCACACGAAATTATAGAAATCAAAATTGGTGGAGATGCCAGTTTTCCCACACGAAATTATAGAAATCAAAATTGGTGGAGATGCCAGTTTTCCCACACGAAATTATAGAAATCAAAATTGGTGGAGATGCCAGTTTTCCCACACGAAATTATAGAAATCAAAATTGGTGGAGATGCCAGTTTTCCCACACGAAATTATAGAAATCAAAATTGGTGGAGATGCCAGTTTTCCCACACGAAATTATAGAAATCAAAATTGGTGGAGATGCCAGTTTTCCCACACGAAATTATAGAAATCAAAATTGGTGGAGATGCCAGTTTTCCCACACGAAATTATAGAAATCAAAATTGGTGGAGATGCCAGTTTTCCCACACGAAATTATAGAAATCAAAATTGGTGGAGATGCCAGTTTTCCCACACGAAATTATAGAAATCAAATTGGTGGATGTGCCAGTTTTCCCACACGAAATTATAGAAACCAAATTGGTGGAGATGCCAGTTTTCCCACACGAAATTATAGAAATCAAAATTGGTGGAGATGCCAGTTTTCCCACACGAAATTATAGAAATCAAAATTGGTGGATGTGCCAGTTTTCCCACACGAAATTATAGAAATCAAATTGGTGGAGATGCCAGTTTTATTTCCCAAGATGATCACTCAAATCAAGACGGAATGCTAGGATCTCTTTTTCTCTTGTCCTATCAATCCTGACACATCACTTACTGGTTCATGACGTAGATACTCGACACATGGGTACAAAATCTCGTAATTACCGACTTAACACTTTACCTATTTAGGCAACGTGTAATTTCACGTAATATAAATTTTTTGTATTAAAAAAGCATTGTTATTGTTGATGATTAACAACAACAAAACACCGGAAGTTTTTGTTGAAGAATTCATCTTGGCAGAACAATTAAATCTTTAGTTCGCTATTATTTATGAACTTATGACCGTCTTATGGGTGAATTCTATTAATTTATTACACACTTCTTATTCATTACACACTCCTTATTCATTACACATGAGATGCAGGGGTAATATATGAGTGTTTTAATGGTTATTTTAACAGAACAGGTGTTTTGTTTATAAACTTCTCACGTTGGGCATTCTTGCATCTACCAATTTTTCCCCGTCCTCAAAAAAAAAAAAAAAAAAAAAAAAAAAAAATGGTGGATGAGCGACTTTTTTTACCCGAAGTTGGAAATCAATCAAATTGGTGGATGTTACACTACTTATTATTTTAATTACATTTAAGTATTTCGAGTAGACTATCAGCTTTGGGCCAGAAGTCCCTTTTTATCTCATCTTTATTGACATAGGTATGTAGGTACTATGTAGTTTTGTTTTCTTACCTCAGTCTTCTTGTTTGAAATACCCTTTAGCAAGGGAAATTTCAGGCAGGTCTCCTCCGTCCTCCATGTTTAAAGTCCCCCAGCCAGACTACGCTAGTCTACTCCCTGTTTAATGTCCCAAAGCCAGACAATGTTTTCTTACCTCAGTAGTTTGGTGAATTCGCTGGAAATGGTCCGAATCTTCTCCTGTAAGGTGAGGATGTACTGGGATGCAGGTCCCGACAGGATCTGGTTCTCCCCCAGGCGTTCCGAAATCAACGCTTTCGACTGCAAGGCGGTCATGTATTCTGCATCGTACCTCTGGGACAATTCCCTCAGCCAGTGACTAACCGGCGGATCTGTCGATCTGTGAGAGGAAAATTGGATGGACATTAGGAATTAAAACAAGGAAAAGCTCTGAAATATCGCAAAGTTTTGCAACCCATGTGTTGAGCAGGGCATGGAAAGACCAAGATTTTCTTTATCTTTATTGCATTGGAATCATTGGATTATTCTTCGATGTTAATCAAAAGTACTTTTTTGGGGGGTTTCAGGTTTTAGGTATTGAGGGCTCTAAAAGCACCCATCAAAAGAGGGAAAAGTTTGGTGACTCTTTCATGGCAGATAATACCGTCAATGACTGCATTTGTCGAGAATAGATTTCATGCATTATACCCAAGTAGCCTTATGCTTGTGATATACGAGTAATGCCAAAAGCCAGCTGAGAACATCAGCCTTACATACAATAGAATGTTGACTCTCAATGTACCATGTTGGCAGATTGTAAAATTTGCGAAAACTCGAGATAACTGCTTAGCTAACTGGCAAACAACTTGAAATCATGCTCCAAACACAAGGTCTAGATATGTCACCCGACACTCGGCGATGTGAACAAAACATGGCTCAGCGGGTGTTATCAATAGCCCATTGTGTTCCTGATACCAAACACCAGACTCTGGCTTATGTTCATGTTAAAGTTAATGACAAAGCAAAACAGAGGGCTGGCCTATTGTACCTAACGTACGTCTGAATAAAGCTTTCCTGATTTGCAAAATGGGGAAGGAGAAAAAGGACATTAAGAGAAAGTAGTTCAAAAAGACTGTAGCTCAAAAAAGTAGACAAAAAGACTGAAAAAGAAGAAAGAAATAAAGTGACCTAAAAGTCCAAAGGAAAACTTGTGTATCATTCATAAATTGCTCTTTCAAATCTTTATTTTACCCGTCTTCTCTTCCTCCGACTTTCCCAAAAGGTCTTTCCTGGAACAGTGGGTACTAGGTACTTTCGAGTACCACTCAACGGTCCCAATGAATCGGTTTGATGACACAAATTGGGCGAAAAGGACATTATTTGGTTAATCAAGTTTGAACCGTGTGGGCTGATCAAGATAGTAGATCTTTTACCAAGACTATGGACTACAAGTTATGTTATTGTTTCAAATTCAAGATATTAGCTTACATTAAATGGCATGATATTATGATATGCTACAATGATAACATGAAAGTTATAGTCGCTAAACACGGACCAAAACAGTCATTTGAACCGGAATATTGTCTATTACCTTTCTGCTTATAAAGCGCCAGTTAGAGCTCAGGCGAGTATCTCGCGTTAAGGAATGAGGAAGGCAAGAAATAACAAGATATTGAACAGATAAGTAATTAGGTATGTATAGGCTAGGTAGAAGGTAGGTAGGTAGTTAGATCCCTACCCTACAGAAATAAGTTATGGTAGGTAGTTTCTAAAGAGAGATATGGCAAAAAGTGTAAAAGAGAGATAACTTTAGAAATCTTTTCAAAAGGTTTCTAATAGAGGGTAAAGAAATATTCTGCTTACCTTGTAGTGTTGTGTTCTTCTTCATTATTCGCAATGGTGACACGGGGAGCAGGGGATCTTCTTCTGTAGATCTCTAGAGGCCTCGGCAACTTCTTTGGTGTTGATGTGAAATGAGGAGGTTCTATCAGATCTAAATTCGACTGCAGGAAACTTTTGCCTCCACGTAGCACTGGGTCTTCAACAGACTCAACTTTGCAAGGAACTTCCTGATTTGACTCCAAGTTATTCAAACTTTTACACCGTCGAATGAGGTTCAATTGTTCTTGCTGGTAGTTTTCAAAACTCGTAGAGTGACGGTTGACTTTGGCCAGACTTCTACTTCGCTTGGAACGCTCAACGTTACTTTCGTTACCAGACCGTCTTCGGATTTTGAATTTTAAGAAATCGTTAGCATTCAAATGACTAGATGAGCTTGGTTGTGTCTGGTTCATTGTTTCGCCAGTATTTTGTTTCCCTTGTTCAGATAACTCGATTGGATGGTTTTGACTTTTGTTTTGTACAACAACAGTTCTTTGGTCATCTTGAATCTGGGTACAAGATTCATTCAATGATAAATTTGGACTCTTGAGGCTTTGGGATTTATCGAGAATCTCATTTGATTTGGAGCGATGTCTTGAGAGAACTGAATTGATTGATTCTGATAACATTGAGGTGTCCATGCTTGATTGATGTGCGATTTGAAGCAATCCAATATTATTTGAATTGCTTTGTTGACTAGAAGTACAATTTGTTGATTTTGAATTCAAGGAAATATTTTCTCTTCCACCATCTGTGTTTGAAGTTCTTGAATCGTTCACATGTGTTGATGAATTCCGTGTTGTACCAATATGGTTTGTATGATTTTTCTGGGTAGCACTAGTAACTTTAGAAATCTTTTCAAAAGGTTTCTAATAGAGGGTAAAGAAATATTCTGCTTACCTTGTAGTGTTGTGTTCTTCTTCATTATTCGCAATGGTGACACGGGGAGCAGGGGATCTTCTTCTGTAGATCTCTAGAGGCCTCGGCAACTTCTTTGGTGTTGATGTGAAATGAGGAGGTTCTATCAGATCTAAATTCGACTGCAGGAAACTTTTGCCTCCACGTAGCACTGGGTCTTCAACAGACTCAACTTTGCAAGGAACTTCCTGATTTGACTCCAAGTTATTCAAACTTTTACACCGTCGAATGAGGTTCAATTGTTCTTGCTGGTAGTTTTCAAAACTCGTAGAGTGACGGTTGACTTTGGCCAGACTTCTACTTCGCTTGGAACGCTCAACGTTACTTTCGTTACCAGACCGTCTCCGGAGTTTGAATTTTAAGAAATCGTTAGCATTCAAATGACTAGATGAACTTGGTTGGTGATGTGTCTGGTTGATTGTTTTGTCAATATTTTGTTTCCTTTGCTCAGATAACTCGATTGGATGGTTTTGACTTTTATTTTGTACAACAGTTCTTTGGTCATCTTGAATCTGGGTACAAGATTCAATGAATGATGAATTTGGACTCTTGAGGCTTTGAGATTTGTCAAGAATCTCATTTGATTTGGAGCGATGTCTTGAGAGAACTGAATTGATTGATTCTGATAACATTGAGGTGTCCATGCTTGATTGATGTGCGATTTGAAGCAATCCAATATTATTTGAATTGCTTCGTTGACTAGAAGTACAATTTGTTGATTTTGAATTCAAGGAAATATTTTCTCTTCCACCATAATTGAGGTGTCCATGCTTGATTGATGTGCGATTTGAAGCAATCCAATATTATTTGAATTGCTTCGTTGACTAGAAGTACAATTTGTTGCTTTTGAATTCAAGGAAATATTTTCTCTTCCACCATCTGTGTTTGAAGTTCTTGAATCGTTCACATGCGTTGATGAATTCCGTGTTGTACCAATATGGTTTGTATGATTTTTCTGGGTAGCACTAAAATGAAGACACCTCTGTAAGTCTGTACCTATGGGTTTGCAAACTTTGCGATTGCGGTCACAGAGCACAGAGGTTTGACATTTTTGGTACTGTCACTATGAGTGAGTTTTATGACGTTGAATGCACCTGTATTCAATTAAAGATTTCTCTCTGGTAATTTGTTTAGACAGAATGACGTTGAATGCACCTGTATTCAATTAAAGATTTCTCTCTGGTAATCTGTTTAGACAGGTGGTTGGCTGAGTATGTCATTTGAAACATTATTATCCAACGCCCTTGGAGTTGACAATATTTTGCACTCCAAGAGTTGAAAAAAAAAATCAGGCGACTTTTTGGTGCATTTTTGCTGACCTGGTCAGCACCTAAAAATGTAGGACCCACAAATGGGTTTATTGTTTGCCCCCAAAGGCGACATGTTATATCTGGGATAGCATGAGTCATGTATGCTGCTATTATCCAGAATATTGGATTGACTTGCAGATGAATCAGCCATTGATTTTTCCCACTTCTTGATAAAACAATTTGAGTCTTGATCACAAATCTGAGAGTACGTGTGATATCTTTGTAAGTTATTCCTTGGTTCAAATATCTCCGTGGCACTATAGTTATGGTTATCAACTGTATGATTCAACGGGCCTATAGTTTCATTGAAAGCCGTCGATGTAATGTTCAAGGATACAGAATTTCGATTTTCATTCATTTGTTGTAAATACGTATTCACACATTTCTGAACTTTGTCGTGTATAACTTTACTGTCTAAATTTTTCTCGAGATTTTCATAAATGCTTTCGTCTTTGTCTAGTGGATTTGATTTTGAAAAATAATTTGCAGTTAAATTTTCTAGAAGTTGCCTCTGAGCAGGTTTCAAATTCTGCAAGATTACACTATTCCTCTCTGAGGTGCTTTGAATTCTATTTTCTGATAGAACTGATTTCATATCACTTGATATTTCGATTGCTGGATCCTTTTGTGTATTTTGTACTTCAGGTAATACATTGGTATTGGAATAGACACTAGCAGCATAAAGCTCCTGTGAACTTGTAGCATGAGGTAGATTTTCTATTGTGCATACATTTTGATTTGACATAGTTGATGCCTTTTTATTTGACCCAACAGGAGTTCTCATTTCAATAACTCGGGATGTTTTTGAGTTTTGATTTTGGTTTTTATCAGTTCTATAAGGCTGAAAATTGTAAGTTTCCCTGAAGATTTCGTTACTTCGAGTCTGCGGTAATGTTGGGTTTTGTCTTTGGTATAGTTGCTGTTGTTCGGAATAACTTTGGTATAATCTAGGATTTACATTTTCTTCGTTTTGGTGACTGACTAGATTCAATGACATCGAGTGTCTATTTTTCTTAGTGTTCTCTATTGACGACTTCTTGTCAGGATTTCTTATCAATCCCAGAGATTTTCTATTATCTTTCTTCCTAAGATAGTTTAACTTTTCACTCTCTATCAAACCTGTTGGCTTATACTTCGGAGGTTCTGGGACTGCTAGATGGTGATAGACTGTCCTCTAGATTGAGGTTCGGCCACCAAACCTTACTGTATGTCCGATGAAAATCGCCCATTTTTTCACATCTGAAACAAGATAAAAATGAAAATATTTTACATCAGATAGTAATGATACTCATGATAAATACCAATGGCAAGATGGATATCTCGCTGCATTCTAGAATTCGGGGTTCATAAAATATTTACGACAACGTCGGGCCGAGGGTACACAACCTGTATGCTGAGTCTACGGCCATTAATACCTGTGGATACCTTGTCACTCAGATACGTTATTCTATTTTGAAGTCAGTGTCAGAGCCGTCTTGGGAATGTCATTTGGATCGTCTCCAAAACGTTCAATGTTCCAGCAGATGTGAATTGAGAGCTGTCACAATCACGACAAATCAAGCGATGTGTTTGAAATTATTGTTCTTATTTTTTGGAAGAGGTGTGAACATTCTGAAGAAGAAATTTAGAAGAGAAAAATTCAAGTAGGTATCTGACGTACTTCGATGTTAGGCGCCATTTGTCAGCGGTGTGGATAGAATGGAAGAGAATAGAAGAGTATAGAAGAGAAGGAAAGGGAAGAGAAGAGAAAAAAAAAGAAAAGAGAAAAGAAGATAAGAAAATGAATATCAGAATATGTAAGTACATAATATTGTTTATTGTTGAAAATGGAGTAGGTATCTGACGTACTTCGATGTTAGGCGCCATTTGTCAGCGGTGTGGATAGAATGGAAGAGAATAGAAGAGTATAGAAGAGAAGAAAAGGGAAGAGAAGAGAAAAAAAAAGAAAAGAAGATAAGAATAATTATGAATATCAGAATATGTAAGTACATAATATTGTTTATTGTTGAAAATGGAACTATTCTGTAGGTACCTAGGTAGATACTAAATGAAGTTATTGATAGTGAACTCCGCTCCGTTTTCTTGGCGATTTTTATACTAAGAAGTTAATGATGCTTGAAAAGTTCACCTTTTGACCACATAGCAGTTACGAGTAATACCCATGTAAGAGCTTAGGACTTGGAGGTAATTGTGTCCGTATATAAAAGAGTTCTTATCTCAAAATATCATCTACAAAAAATTAAACTATAGTACATACTTAAAATTAAA
The DNA here is from genome assembly GCF_000475195.1 of Diaphorina citri. NCBI lineage: Eukaryota > Metazoa > Arthropoda > Insecta > Hemiptera > Psyllidae > Diaphorina > Diaphorina citri. The sequence continues at coordinate 4,406 of NW_007381577.1, read as the reverse complement.
TTTTATGTCTATCCGCTCCGTTTTCTTGGCGATTTTTATACTAAGAAGTTAATGATGCTTGAAAAGTTCACCTTTTGACCACATAGCAGTTACGAGTAACTCCCATGTAAGAGCTTAGGACTTGGAGGTAATTGTGTCCGTAAAAGAGTTCTTATCTCAAAATATCATGTACAAAAAATTAAACTATAGTACATACTTAAAATTGAATTTTATGTCTAAGAGTTTAGGATTGTACATTATAAGTTTCTGTGATCTAATTTGTTTGCCGCAAAATATGTTACCTGCCTGTGGTTTTTTCAATCCCTAGTTTTGGGCAGATTAAATTTATTTGAATTGCCTTAAACAACATTAAATTTTTCCTCCTTTTTGTGTTCTTTTTGTAGGTACGAAAAAAAACCTGGCCCATCTCAGCAACAAAACCGATTACGAGCATAGTAATACGCACGAGCTGAAAATTAATTCGATCAGAAGTGTTATGGCACACCTAATCTTATCGGATACCCATAGAACCAGTCACCTACTTACCTACCAACTACTTAACTACTCAAGTATTTTTTTTTTTTTTTTCATAAATACTTTTTATCCATTTATTTATAGATACCTATTGGTACATATTATAAATTTATTTAGCCAGGGGGAAAGATTTGCACACAGTTTGATTAGCATCAATACTATGTCCTTACTATCCTGATTGATGGTAAGGAGTTATAATGCCTAACGTGGTTTAATTTATGCTGGTTTACGTTGCAGTTATTCCTGATTCTGATTTATTTCATCATAATTATTTACATTACAAGTCGTTTCATCTGAGTGATCTGTGAACAAAGTTCTCTACACGTTCTTAAGAATCTCAAGTAGGAATGTTGGTTTTTTTCTTAGCATTAGAAAGGTAGCTACTAACTATAGTCAGCTGTTTGTGCCTGTAACGTGCTTCGCGACAGAAAGTTCTATTATTGTTTTGATAATTTTCTCAGGTATCCAAATTGAACGGTCTTAGAAAGGACCTATCCTCTAGTTTCATCAATTTAGCCCACCCAAAACTGAAGACAACCCATTGCTATCACTGAGACTTATTCCTCATTATACAATACAGGTACCATATACAAATATACATATTTTACATTCCTCATTATAGTAAGTACATATTTATAGCTGTCATATTAGTAGATAACGAACGAAAAATTTATGAATTATGCAAGGAAACAACAAGTTGCAAATGAGCTTACCTCGTGAGTCCAAGCCAATGGAAGTGATTCTGATTTATTTCATCATAATTATTTACATTACAAGTCGTTTCATCTGAGTGATCTGTGAACAAAGTTCTCTACACGTTCTTAACAATCTCAAGTAGGAATGTTGGTTCTTTTCTTAGCAAAACAAGACCCTTAACTGCCGTGCCGTACTGTCAACCTTTGAGATGACACAAATTTATATGTAGAGATCGAAGATGACCAAGGTTATACTGTAGCCCACCCAAAACTGAAGACAACCCATTGCTATCACCGAGACTCATTCCTCATTATACATTACAGATACCATATACATATTTTACATTCCTCATTATACCTAGTACATATTTATAGCCGTCATATTAGGGAACCTGCCTCGGTAGCGTAGTGGTCAAGACGCTCACCTGGTAAACAGGAGGGCGTGGGTTCGATCCCAGCCGAGGCATGGAATTTTAATATTTTATACTCATTTATTTGAGAGTGTGACCACATAATAATGGAGCTCTAAGCGTTCGGTGGTAGAGAACGCCTCCGGCGTTAACCTCGCCTAGTGGTTACCTTCCACTCAAGAGTCTATTATTATTATTATTATTAATGGAACTCATTCCTCATTATAGGTACATTATACATACATAGAACATATTTTACATTCCTCATTATAGTACATATTTATAGCTGTCATATTAGTAGATAACGAACGAAAAATTTATGAATTATGCAAGGAAACAACAAGTTGCAAATGAGCTTACCTCGTGAGTCCAAGCCAATGGAAATGATTGGTTTATTATGGATTTGCCAAGTTATTAATTGCCATGAAACAATGAACCAGAGGGGGCTGCTGCCCGTCTGGACAATAGGAGTGGGGTTAGGTGGCGTGACTAATGTATTCAAATTGAATATTGCTAGTGAGGAAATAGCGGACATATTGCCGCTCATAAGTCACGTAATGGCAGATGCACAAGAACGTGCAGTATGGACATAATACCTAATTATCTAATAATTCTAATACATATTTGGTCTGGTCTGTCATAATTCCTTCTTAAGATAACTCATTTGAAGGCAGAATTGAATAAATGAACTTTTCGGTTACAATCATGACACAGCCAAGCTAATTGCTATCATTTTGAGAGTGTTAGGGAAAAGAAAGACAGGACGTCCTAGACTATATTTTTAGGATGTGAAATAAGTGCTGAAACGTACTCCCAGATGATGCAAATGAAGTTGATGCCGAATTATAATGCCTAACGTGGTTTAATTTATGCTGGTTTACATTGCAGTTATTCCTGATTCTGATTTATTTCATCATAATTATTTACATTAAAAGTCGTTTCATCTGAGTGATCTGTGAACAAAGTTCTCTACACGTTCTTAAGAATCTCAAGAAGAATGTTGGTTCTTTTCTTAGCATTAGGTAGGTATTAGGTAGCTACTATATAAGTATAGTCAGCTGTTTGTGCCTGTAACGTGCTTCGCGACAGTAAGGTCTATTATTGTTTTGATAATTTTCTCAGGTATCCAAATTGAACGATCTTAGAAAGGACCTATCCTCTATTTTCATCAATTTTCACAATCTATTACCCCTTTATGTCGCCATCAGACGATTGGTTTCTGAAGTTAAAACAGACAATCCCTGAAGAGGCTTTGAAGTTCGATTTCGGGTTTTGAAAACAAGACCCTTAACCGCCGTGCCGTACTGTCAACCTTTGAGATGACACAAATTTATATGTAGAGATCGAAGATGACCAAGGTTAGACTATAGCCCACCCAAAACTCAAGACAGTCCATTGCTATCAATGGTATGTCATTTGAAACATTATTATCCAACGCCCTTGGAGTTGACAATATTTTGCACTCCAAGAGTTGAAAAAAAAAATCAGGCGACTTTTTGGTGCATTTTTGCTGACCTGGTCAGCACCTAAAAATGTAGGACCCACAAATGGGTTTATTGTTTGCCCCCAAAGGGGAGAACTGAAATGGATGATGGGGACATGCTATGACACAGGTACCGAGCTGTTCCTTGTACATTAATAGAAGCTAGACCGATCCTTTAGGGTTGTTTGCCCCTACACTTAAGCCTCTGAGTGGGCTTTTGGTTATGGAGTTAAGCAGATACTGTACCTACTCATATAGGTACTCTATGCCATTTCGGCAACATACGTAACATGTTACGGTAACTGGTAGGTACTGGGTACCAACTTTTGCAATTTAAAACACAGTTGACCTTCTGTTGATATTTACTAAAAACTGGTACCTATCATCCTAAAATACCACAATTCCATTTGAATAAAATTCAAATATGTACGTCCATATTCCATCACTCCTACATACGTAGGATGTGCAAGTATTTCATAACCAGGCCCTCAGTGAAATAATATAATCACTTTTGATATTGGCAAATTAAAGGACATCTCTGCATCTCTCAAGATTGCATAATGTTGATTATTCTGCAGCACCTAGGTAACGTTTTATTTTCTGGTAGGTATCTAGGTATGTTCATCTCTCAAGATTGCATAATGTTGATTATTCTGCAGCACCTAGGTAACGTTTTATTTTCTGGTAGGTATCTAGGTATGATCTCTCAAGATTGCATAATGTTGATTATTCTGCAGCACCTAGGTAACGTTTTATTTTCTGGTAGGTATCTAGGTATGTTTTTTTTTTCTTTTGACATTACGTAGGTACTAGTTAACTATAGGTACCTACAGGTATTTATGTCTGTAGAAAAAATCTAGGTAGGTACCTTCCTATCTATATTATTAATTTATTTTTCGCGAACTCCTTTTCTCACATTACTTTGCACAATACTACATTGACATGTTATTGGTTTCGGTCATGCAATTTTGCAATCAGCGCAAGATTTGTTTGTTCTCAGGTTCGAGATCTACTAAGGTTTCAGCAAGTTCAATGCCAGGTGATTTGTCATTTTTTTTGACTCTCCCCTGGAACTCCTTTTCTCACATTACTTTGCACAATACTACATTGACATGTTATTGGTTTCGGTCATGCAATTTTGCAATCAGCGCAAGATTTGCTTGTTCTCAGATTCGAGATCTAAGGTTTCAGCAAGTTCAATGCCAGGTGATTTGTCATTTTTTGTGACTCTCTCCTGAAGAAGTGGTTGTACAAAACCCAAGTCTAATTTTTTCGGATCTTTGTTACCATCTTCCTTTTGAAAAA
>NW_007381576.1:3981-20364 GCF_000475195.1 Diaphorina citri | reverse complement strand
TACCAGAAAAAAAAAAAAAAAAAAAAAAAAAAAAAAAAAACTGCAAGTAAAAGCGAGTGATTGTCAGATATTGTCCTTTTCAGAACGGTTGAACAATCATACAAAATGAACCAAAGGAAAAAGTTGAAATACCTACAAGTTTCAAGACCATTTAAAAAATGGTCTTTTTTGAAACAGCCTGTGAAAATAAACAAATAATATCGGTATATAAGAGCACTTATAGAAGAATTAAAAAAAAAAAAAAATAGGTGTTCAAATGATGTTGCTCATAAACAGAATGAATGGTGCTGTGAGAAGAATTAAAAAAAAAAAAAAAAAAAAATAGGTGTTCAAATGATGTTGCTCATAAACAGAATGAATGGTGCTGTGACACACCACTAATTTTGTTGAAGGTGTAAAAAATGAAGTTGTTAAAACAATAAAAAATTAAAGAAAATACGACCAAAGCTTTCTCCTGATGTAGATAAGGATAAGATTATTATTTTTGCAAGGAAAAAAGCAAGCAATTTAAAAGTAAAAAGTAAATTTGTGAATGGGTAAAAAACAAACCTAAAAAAGAGGTGAAATAAAAAGTCAAGACATAGGTAAAATTATAAATAAGAAAAACATAATATGGGTATTTATTATGTAGAAAGAAAAATACTTTAAATACTAAATACTCTTCCTAAATACCAGATCAGCGCCTTAACACGCTGAGAGTTTTATTAAGCTTTTTATCTCTCCCATCTTGAAAAATCCTAATGTGTTCTGACTGCATGAATAAGTAGGTGTGCTTTACTAACTGACAATGTCAATAAATTTCTAGCCATAGGTTTTTATACACTCTTTTTGTGTTGTAGACTGAGCCAGGCACGATTTGAGGATACTGGGCAGTTTGTAACTTGAGTAGTAGGATTGCAAATCATGCGGTATTTTGGATTTGGGCAAAGAGAAAATATAAGCGAAGGTATAACTATTTTACCTTTTAGCCAATTTTCAGGGGCACTGTATTACTTTTGGGGATTTAAGTGTTACCTAGATATTTGATGACAACCAAAACTAATGCATTACTTCTCCCCTTTTACTGTTAAGTCTTAGGTACCTATTTAATGATATAATTTTGTATTAAAACCTCAACCTCTTGTTGGTTCCTTTAGTTAAATCAACGAACTGTGGTGTTAAAACAAATTTTACTGTTTTGCCCTATTGTGTCAGGATAAACAAGATAAGTAGGTACATAGACTATATTCTATTCTAATTTTCCCTCAAATTCAGAACACGAAAACGGGCCTGATTTGAGTCGTAGTAAATTGCGAGGAGCCCATGCTCAGTGTAATGTACTTCTGCTTTTAATTTTAAGTTATATGTTGGGTAATTTCTAATAAAATTATTGCGTTTTTGAAGAAGAAGTGTTTCGAAGTGTAAATTCTCATTAGGATCTCTAGAATCTAGTTGCAAATGGCAAAAAAGCAAAACTTTTAAAGTTTCGAGCAAGTTTTATAAAATGGACTCTAGTCAAATTAGATAATTCTGGTCTGGGGAGTAGGACTTCGGGCTTCAATCAAGTCAAACATCTTTATCCAATAATACAATTGACCATTGCCCCAATAGAGGATATCAAGGCATTTGCAGCAATGCCAGCTTAAGTAGTCTTCTGCAGATTATGACGATGGGTCAGCTCCCTGGGCGTAGTGGTCACTGCACTCGCCTTGCACGCGGGAGACCCGGGTTCGATTCCCGGCGGGGTCAAGAAATTTGTATCAATCCCAGTGGCGTATAGAAGATAGGAAAGCACCACTTTAGTTTATCTGTACGGTTTCCTCGCACTCCTTTTTACCACTTACTGAAAATGGGAATTGATTTAGTGTTTATTCAACCTGGAGTCAAGACCACTCTTCTTTGCCTTTTTCCGTATTCAGACGAGGTCGGCGTTGTTCGTCAGCCTCTCAATCAGCCCTAACTAGGGTGATTGCTTTCGACAGTTTTGATTTTGACTACAATAATTTTACGAGTGGATGTCCTTCACAATCAACTTTTGTTAATTTTTTAGCAAGGGAAATTTTAGGCTGGTATCAGGGATTCTAATAAGACCACTAGCAGATTGACATACTGAATCTATCTTACATATTCTGGGGAGTTCAGTGCACCTTTACATGTTTATATGCAACTGTACCTAGGTCCATGATGGGTTTATAGCTCCCTCATCTGACAATATCACACACGCCACTACTCCCACTGAAGGTTGCCATGGTAACGAGAACCGCCCAGAAAAACCGGCGAGCAAAAGAATACTGTCGAGTTTCTTCTCCGTAAAAAAGAAAATTGTTTATAACAAATAACATTAGATGCTCGGAAAATTTATTTTCCACAGCAACAGCACTTTCAAAGTTTCAAATAGGCAGATAGTCATGGGTCACGGTGAATTAAGGTTGAATGTGTTGAAAAGTAAGTAAAGTACCTACATACCTACTTACCAAATGTAGGCATCTACAAAATAGCTAACTACGGTACCTATTTATACGTAGGTTCACTAAGTGCAAAATATCAAGCTAAACCCATCATGTCAGAATATTAGAAAGTGTTATTTCCGGGAAACGCCAGACAAAAAGAAGAAAGAGGCGAAGGAGGAGGTGGAAGTAAAAGAAGACGAAGGGGGAAGAGGAGGAGGAGGAGGAGGAGGAGGAAAAGATTAATCTAATGAAAATGATAGTCACGTGGATTTACAAGTTAGAAGTGAGCTCTGAAGTTATTAATTTCAACAGGGGTGAAGAAAACATTCAGATGCGGTTCAAATTTCAAATCCCTTTGGGCTCAATTTATTGTTACGTAAGAAACAAGTTTTTGTCTTTTTGTATGGTGTAGGAAAGTTTAGAAGTTCGCTGTTTTCTTTTGTTTAGATAGGTTTAAAAGAAAGTGTAGGTTGTCTTACAATGCTCCCCTATGTACATATATGTGGCCCGCGAAGTACCTTCCAATGTAGCATGTGGCCCGCATACACATGTAAGTTGGAAACCCCTGACCTAGGTTCTTAACTCTCATGGTTTTTAGTGACAGGGATTTAGGTACCTACTTACCCTCCATTCGGCGACAGCTACCCGCCTTCCTCACCAGCCTGAGTTGGGCCGGGAAAATCCAGCGGGACGCGATTGACCAGAGGGTACCTGACTCATTCGCAAAATTAAAGAGATTGATAAACCTACCTAGTTGAAAACAGTGATCAATAGAGAATTGAACAGAATAGAGGAATATAACAGAAAGAATAGAGGAAAAGAAAAGACCTAAAATAAATAAATCACTGTTCTACAGTGATAAAATGGTATGATAGGATGAAGAAAAATGTTAATAGTGCATTTGGCATCTCCACTAATCAACATTGTTGGAAGTCATTATCATTATCATCATCAGCTACTCTCAAATTCCAAATGACAGTCACGCAGCATTAGCAACAAAACATGAAACATGCTACGAATAAATTTCAGATGAAATTTGATCTCGAGTCCGGATATTGGTGAAGATACCCACCGCACCTGAGAAAATTGAATTTGGTGGAAATTTATTTTCATCGTCAAGAAGGAAGAATTATTCTGCTATGTACGTAATGTGAACAACCCCGATAGGGATGACATATTTCTTCTCATAAATGAAATGTGTTGGTGTTTTTATATTGAAGTGTGATGTTTTTGCATCAAGTTTATGTTTGTTTACAACTTTACAACATACTTTATTGATGAAAAGCGATCTACTTAGATACTACAGGCCGTAAAAAATTTCAAGTTACCCCGCTACCTATATATTAGTTATCAATATCGTAGGATATCGTAACTTGGGATCAATATCGTAAATATCGTAAAAAATTTCAAGTTACCCCGCTACCTATATATTAGTTATCAATATCGTAGGATATCGTAACTTGGGATCAATATCGTAAATATCACTAATATCCATCAACTTCTTTCGTCTTTCAGTTTGTGGACGGAATGGAAAGCAGACCGCCAAAATCGACAAAGGACAAGCCTCTGAAGTCAACGACTGGCCTTGGTTGGTTGCTTTGAAGCGACAATATGAGCGTGATAACTTCTGTGGTGGCGTCCTCATCAATGAGCGATGGGTTCTAACCGCTGCCCATTGTATTAAACAAAAAATTGATAATGCCTTAGTGTTTGACGGTGCAGCACGGCTCCTGATCATCCTAGATTTGAGCATAATTTTGTTACTCGGATGCTAATCATGCAAACCCTAGCAGACCCAGTCGTGTGGTTACCTTGACAGAGAAAACTTCTCCTGGGGAATTCAACGAGATGGTCACAGTCCAGTGATCTCATCAGACGTGTAAACATGAGCCTTTGTCTGGTCCTAGTGCTCATTTGTGCTGCTCATCAGCTGGTTAGAGCAGGTAGGCCTTGGTTGGTTGCTTTGAAGCGACAATATGAGCGTGATAACTTCTGTGGTGGCGTCCTCATCAATGAGCGATGGGTTCTAACCGCGGCCCATTGTATATTATTTTCAGGGTAAATAAAAACTTGAATTCTCAATTCTCCCCGTGTGCATTGTATTTTATTTTCAGGGTAAATAAAAACTTGAATTCTCAATTCTCCCCGTGTAAATTCCTTGGGTCCGTGCTACTCGGTAGAAAGAGAGGATTATTATTGATTTTCAGAACTTTTTATGTAGCCAGTGGCAATAACAGAATAGCAAGTTGTATGCACCCTGGTCCCAATAAATCACTGATGTCAAGAAACGTTTGGGGTGGTTGGTATCTGGAGACAAGTACCTAGCTGACTATTTCGAGGTGCTCTCAGCCTCGTGGAGACAACTGAGGAAATGATTGAAACTCCAGCGAAAAGGCGTAGCACAAAACCTAGCTCTAGTAATACTTCTTACTTTGGAACATATCTTTAGTCTTTACTAATTTTACTTTAGCACTGATGTCAAGAAACGTTTGGGGTGGTTGGTATCTGGAGACAAGTACCTAGCTGACTATTTCGAGGTGCTCTCAGCCTCGTGGAGATAACTGAGGAAATGATTGAAACTCCAGCGAAAAGGCGTAGCACAAAACCTAGCTCTAGTAATACTTTTTACTTTGGAACATATCTTTAGTCTTTACTAATTTTACTTAAAAACGTATCTTGACTAATTTTTCTTTGGAATTTCAGGTTGAGAAGGACGAGCGATCTGATCGTACGACTGGGGGAATACGATTTCAGTAAGGTGAACGAAACCAAGGTCACCGACATACCGGCAGCCGCTATGAAAGTGTATCCTCGATTTTCCGAACAGAACTACGAGAATGATATCGCTTTAGTTCAGCTGTCTAAGAAGGCCCAATATAATTCCTTTGTTCGTCCGGTGTGTCTACCACAGGCAGGAGATTTTTACGAAGACCAGATAGGAATCGTAACAGGTAAGTGAAAAGGGATAGTCACGAAAGATTCAATAAGGTCGCAGTGACAGATGACCCTACTTTTACCATTACCAACAGGGAAATCGAAACTGGTTTACACAGGGAGGGATGTTCCATCAGAATAGAAAGAGACAAATATAACGTGAACACTATTCATATAAATTTGAAGTCCACGTTCAACTTTTGTTCATACATGTGATAACGAAATTTGCGAAATGTGTGAAACTGGCAGAAACACAACATATTTTAATGATAAGAAATTGATTCAACTTTTGTTCATACATGTGATAACGAAATTTGCGAAATGTGTGAAACTGGCAGAAACACAACATATTTTAATGATAAGAAATTGACCCGAGTTCAATTTTATTTTACCCTAAGAAGGCCCAATATAATTCCTTTGTTCGTCCGGTGTGTCTACCACAGGCAGGAGACTTTTACGAAGACCAGATAGGAATCGTAACAGGTAAGTGAAAAGGGAAAGTCACAAAAGATCTAATAAGGTCGCAGTGGCTTAAGTAGCCGATATGGCACTACTACACTACTTTCACCGATACCAACAGGGAAATCGAATCTGGTTTACACAGGAAGGGATGTTCCATCACAATAGACAAATGTAACGTGAAGAACACTAAATTTGAAGTCTAAGTTCGACTGTTGTTCACATCATGACGAAATTTGCGAAATGTGTGAAACTGGCGGAAACCCAACAGTTTTCACGATAAGAAATTGACCCAAGTTTAATTTTCCTTACACAAATGTAACGTGAAGAACACTAAATTTGAAGTCTAAGTTCGACTGTTGTTCACATCATGACGAAATTTGCGAAATGTGTGAAACTGGTGGAAACCCAACAGTTTTCCCGATAAGAAATTGACCCAATTTCAATTTTCCTTACAAATGGCCCACTAACACAAATTTTATGTTACTGCTGGTATTCGAACCAGCAAATTGTAATTGGGACTAACGACTCTATTCCTCACAATCACAATACACCATTTCGACTATTCCCCCCAAAAAATCTCCACTCCTAACAAACTTTCCGATGCACACCTGATGTTAGTCTCCTACTTGTACTCCGGGGGGAGCAGCTCAAGTATCACCAGTCTGTGTTTGTTTTCTACTTGAGATAAGACTGTAATTTATCTCGGGGAGCGCACACTGCATGCAACATAAAACAATTTAACTGCTTCACATGAGAAAAGTACACTTGACTTTTTGACAAAGGGTGGAAGAGAAAGGTTTTTAATGTAGAAAATAATGTTTAATGTAGAAAATAGCAAAAAGCGTGTACAGTACCAGGGGGATACGTTCATTATGCAAACAAATAAATTTCCATTTTGAAATCATGTTTGTGAGCTTCATATTTTGCGAGTGGACTAGGGATATGTAATACGAATCCTGGTCCTGAACAAACATACACATTCGATAGATTTTATTACTGTATGATATGACAGATATTGTCTAGTTAATTATAAAGTTAGCACTCAAAAACACCAATGATCAATGATTAATAACAAGGCCCATCAATTTTATCTATTGTTTATCTACATATATCTATAGTTACGATGAGTTTTAAAAAAGTCAATACTTTTAAATATGTGGATGATCTAATATTCTAATTTACCTATATTACAAGGCATAAATCCATTGTATATTATAAGCATCAGTCTTAAGCTGTGTCCACACATGGTCGACGCCGTCGACCATGTGTGATATGTAATACGAATCCTGGTCCTGAACAAACATACACATTCGATAGATTTTATTACTGTATGATATGACAGATATTGTCTAGTTAATTATAAAGTTAGCACTCAAAAACACCAATGATCAATGATTAATAACAAGGCCCATCAATTTTATCTATTGTTTATCTACATATATCTATAGTTACGATGAGTTTTAAAAAAGTCAATACTTTTAAATATGTGGATGATCTAATATTCTAATTTACCGGGGTATGACTTTTCAAAACATCACGGAGAAAGAAAGGCAAGATGATATGAAGAATAAAGAGATATTCATAAAGCCCAAGGACGGCCACAGGAGTTGAAAGCTTAACTGAGATCAAAATGTCGTTTATCAAAACACAGAACCGAGAAGGGTATGAAATGACGGTAGATTATGGAGCACATTTGACGTGATACGAATCCTTCTCTTTCTGCTTTAGGTCATGAGGTCACCAGTGCCGTAGAAGTAAAGAGACTACAAGCTTCTGAAGACTGCACACAGTCTAATGTACCTATATTACAAGGCATAAATCCATTGTATATTATAAGCATCAGTCTTAAGCTGTGTCCACACATGGTCGACGCCGTCGATCGACCAGGTGAATCTACATATGTTGTCGAAGCAGTGTACTGATTCAGTCGACATCGATCGACGGCGTGGACTATGTGTGGACACAACTTTATAATTCTTGACGTTGGTTTCAGGTTGGGGAACGTTATCGTACGGAGGACCAAGGAGTGATGTCCTCATGGAGGTACCTATACCGGTTTGGCGACTGACCGAGTGTCGCAAACAATTCTCGCAGAACATTTTCGACAGCAATCTCTGTGCAGGAGGATACAAAGGGGGCACAGATTCCTGCCAGGTGAGATAAATACTAGGGGATTTTTGGCGAGCTTTACCAACGCTAATCAGTTCAATCCGTGTGAAAACAGTTCAAAATAGACATTTTACTCTCTACACTTTATAACATTGTATGCAAACGGTCATGTTATGAGGCTCTAAAAAGCTTTCGTTATCTAGTTAGAGTGTCGCAAACAATTCTCGCAGAACATTTTCGACAGCAATCTCTGTGCGGGTGGATACAAAGGGGGCACAGATTCCTGCCAGGTGAGATAAATACTAGGGGATTTTTGGCGAGTTTTACCAACGCTAATAAGTTCAATCCGTGTGAAAACAGTTCAAAACAAACATTTGACTCTCTACACTTTATAACATTGTATGCAAACGGTCATGTTATGAGGCTCTAAAAATCTTTCGTTATCTAGTTCACGTATTGGTGAAACCTTGGCATTATGGTGCTTCCAAAGAAGAACAAACTATGGATTTCGATTATCTTTGAAAACCCGAGAATAATACCTACCTCATCTAAAAGTGCGGCAGTGTGATAGGCCAAATTCAGATAAAAATTATTTTACTAACACATGCATTTTCTGCAAGTCTCAAGTTTCCAACGCAGCGGTAAAATAATACCTACCTCATCTAAAAGTGCGGCAGTGTGATAGGCCAAATTCAGATAAAAATTATTTTACTAACACATGCATTTTCTGCAATATCAAGTCTCAAGTTTCCAACGCAGCGGTAGTTACTAACACATGCATTTTCTGCAATATCAAGTCTCAAGTTGCCAACGCAGCGCAGTGGTAATGCTAGAGTGACTAATGACCCTTTCTTCTTAATTGCAGGGTGATTCCGGAGGTCCGCTTCTGCTTCAAAGGCCAGACAAGCAGTGGACAATTATCGGCGTGGTATCTTGGGGTATCGGTTGTGGCAAAACCCCGGGAGTGTACGTTCAAGTCAACAAGTATCTCAGGTGGATCTACAATACTGCCAAGGTGATTTAAATCGATCTGGAGATCTGGAATTCACACAGAAAATCATCTCCGGCCCTGTTATCAAAGCTCCGGGGCTAGTATTCCAATTAGACACTTGGGATTGAACTATAAATAAATGTTGTGCCAATCAAGCATTTATGTGATCGTATCGGTTGTGGCAAAACCCCGGGGGTGTACGTTCAAGTCAACAAGTATCTCAGGTGGATCTACAATACTGCCAAGGTGATTTAAATCCATCTTAAGATCTGGAATTCACACAGAAAATCATCTCGGGCCCTGTTATCAAAGCTCCGGGGCTAGTATTCTAATTAGACACTTGGGATTGAACTATAAATAAATGTTGTGCCAATCAAGCATTTATGTGATCAATATCTTAGAGTCGAATCATAAAATAAGAATAAGCAGGATATTATTAGAGTACAAGCAAGACCCATTTTTAGGGTTTTAGGGTTAGTAGTGACTTTTTTTGCCATTATTAATATAGGTAGGTACGTAGGTACCTAATATTAAATGAAAAGCTCATCCCTAGAGGGCGAATCATAAAATAAGAATAAGCAGGATATTATTAGAGTACAAGCAAGACCCATTTTTAGGGTTTTAGGGTTAGTAGTGACTTTTTTTTGCCATTATTAATATAGGTAGGTACGTAGGTACCTAATATTAAATGAAAAGCTCATCCCTAAAGGGAATTCAGCTAAAAAAAAGACTCATACAACTCTCCTGCATATTTTATAGTTCAGTCCTCAGAGAAATAGCGTTCTTGTGATCCTGCACATTCTTTTGACATAAAGCCAGGGAGACTACAAAAGCTTAACGTCAGTCAATTTATTCACGAGATTAAGAACAAAAAAGTTTCTCGAACAAAAAACTATGAAACCTGCCCGACAACTAATGGAAAATCGATAGTAATGAACTTCAGCTTGGTCTTTGTTGTAAAACTATCATCTATTATGTAGGATTGTAGGAGATGATGGATTATTATTTTAAACTCAAGAGACATATCATATCTCAGAGTATGTTAGGATTGTGGGAGACAGGATTTAGTAATGTAATTTTATATTAAACTCAGTCTTCATATGTTAACCCGTTCATCTGCGCTGTTGGCCAAATGGGGATGTCAACTCCATTGAGAAGACAAGACGGTCATATGATCACTTTGACCATGGTAGCTGGTTAATCTACAACTAACCACATTAGCATAATATAAGTTATAATAAATTTCAAGAAATATACATATACTTCTACTTCTAAAGGACGATCCTCACAAATCACAACGTAGGAAAGCTCTTAACTTTCTACTTATAAAGCCTTTTGTGTTTTAGCATGACCTTTAGATATTTCAACATAATGAATAACTAATGATACTAATTATCTAATTAAGGAACATGAATCTTTATGTCCAGGTAATGAAGAAGAAGAAAGGGAATTTAAATGAGGGAAGGATGGGGGAATGATTTGTTCAAGAGACGGAAGGGTTGAGATGGACATACCCAGGGGGTTACTTGTGGGTCCCAAATCATTATCATAAACAAAAGACGTCGTGATTTATTAGCTTACTTACATAGAGCAAGCTTGTTCCTTCATTTGAATAATTTCTTTGTGTTTTTCAATTTTGGCATTCTTTCAAATAAAAAATCTGCAGCACCGAGAGGAAGAATTTTTTGAACATGGAGAAACGAGAGAGAATTTTTTTCCCAAGAGGAAAAAATGGTGCCAAAATTTTCCAACTGGAAAGGACATCTGCGAAATAGTCATTTATTGTATTTCCTGCGAAAGCACTGCTACTGTAACGGGTGTGCTTACCGGGACATTATCACAAATTCTATACCTGCCGAGTTATAACGCTAGAACCAAAGAATCATGGAAAATTTAGGTCTTTCTATAGGGGAAAAGGTGCAAACGTTAAAGTCCAAACTATTTTGTGCTTTTTCAAAGAGTAGAAAGGGAGCGCAAGCATACCTGTACTTCATTTATAGAACCCTATCGTGTGCCATCTCTTTTCCTGTGCCTTTTCTTTCTCCTCCAGCTGTACTGTTATCTGTTGAGACGTCGTGATTTATTAGCTTACTTACATAGAGCAAGCTTGTTCCTTCATTTGAATAATTTCTTTGTGTTTTTCAATTTTGGCATTCATTCAAATAAAAAAATCTGCAGCACCGAGAGGAAGAATTTTTTGAACATGGAGAAACGAGAGAGAATTTTTTTTCCCAAGAGGAAAAAATGGTGCCAAAATTTTCCAACTGGAAAGGACATCTGCGAAATAGTCATTTATTGTATTTCCTGCGAAAGCACTGCTACTGTAACGGGTGTGCTTACCGGGACATTATCACAAATTCTATACCTGCCGAGTTATAACGCTAGAACTAAAGAATCATGGAAAATTTAGGGCTTTCTATAGGGGAAAAGTTGTAAACGTTAAAGGCAAAACTATTTTGTGCTTTTTCAAAGAGTAGAAAGGGAGCGCAAGCATACCTGTACTTCATTTATAGAACCCTATCGTGTGCCATCTCTTTTCCTGTCCTTTTCTTTCTCCTCCAGCTGTACTGTTATCTGTTGACAAAGAATAACACAGGATATATTGGTCAGTGCAATTGCTGAGGTTTTGGACATTATCACAAATTCTATACCTGCCGAGTTATAACGCTAGAACCAAAGAATCATGGAAAATTTAGGTCTTTCTATAGGGGAAAAGTTGTAAACGTTAAAGTCAAAACTATTTAGTGCTTTTTCAAAGAGTAGAAAGGGAGCGCAAGCATACCTGTACTTCATTTATAGAACCCTATCGTGTGCCATCTCTTTTCCTGTGCCTTTTCTTTCTCCTCCAGCTGTACTGTTATCTGTTAACAACACAGGATATATTGGTCAGTACAATTGTTGAGAATAATAAGAATCCTAGTCACTATAAAATAAGGTAAGCCATTAACAATTGTTGAGGTTTACACACATGTTGTCAACAAATTAGAAAGCTAAAATACGGGAAAAAGAGTTCCAGAGAGAAGGTAAAGTACAGAATTTTCATGGTGTCTAAAAGGGAGTGGAAACTATCTTTACAACAGAAAGAAAAAGAGGAAGAGAGGGGAAAAAAAGAGAGGAATACTTTAAAAAGTATTTTTGAGTATATGATCTGTAGAACACTTTGCAATTTTCAAGGCACATTTCAGCTTTGCAGTTTTTGGAATCAAAGAAAAAAAAGATCATCATCTCATCTGTTGAAGAAATTCAGTTCCAATCTCATAGCTCATACCCCATCCTTTCGTACATCTGACCTGTAAATGTTTATACACCAGACAACCTAGATATGGGATATGACTTTTCAAAACTTAGATGTGGGGTATGACTTTTCAAAACATCACGGAGAAAGAAAGGCAAGATGATATGAAGAATAAAGAGATATTTATAAAGCCCAAGGACGGCCAGGAGTTGAAAGCTTAACTGAGATCAAAATGTCGTTTATCAAAACACAGAACCGAGAAGGGTATGAGATGACGGTAGATTATGGAGCACATTTGACGTGATACGAATCCTTCTCTTTCTGCTTTAGGTCATGACGGTCACCAGTGCACGTATAAGTAAGAGACTACAAGGTTCTGAAGGACAGCAGGCACCGGTAAGGTCAGTGACGGTATATTACTTTTTCGAGGGGCCCCGCGCAAGGTTTCGCCTGAAGCCCCTGGTTTTAACGATGAGATCAAGAGTAATTGACGGAGGGAGAGGGATGTTCCGTATTTATTTGCCTTTTTAGCACCAAATAACTCTTGGACAGTTGGTTCGGGTTTAAACAAAATTTAGCCTAAATTGTTTAGGGGGTAAGATAAGGAAGTCCTGCTAGCATAGCCCCCTTTTCTAGATGGAGGCATACGAGTTCTCTGAACTTTATGCTATGAATGTTATATTTTCAGTGTAAATGACATTCGAAACATACCAATTTGGAATCTTTTGTCGTATGTCGAAATCCCGTCTGAGAATAGACGACAACTCTGACAGTAAACCAATGGATTAGAAGTATAGTACCAAATTCAATTAAAAGTTTGTTTTTACGGCCCTCGTTTACGGTGAGTTGAGAGGACTTCAGTTCTTTGTTCAAATCTTCATCAGAAGATATTAGGGTAAGTATATTACAGTAAATGTAGATGTCGTAGTAGATAACAAACATACAATTCTGAACATCATTAAGTAAAGTTTGAATTAAATATCTACATTCCGGCTTATAATATACTCGTAAGACCAGCGTATAATATCTGTAATCTACCGTAATCTTCTCATGGAAGAAATGGAATGTACAAGTTACCCGTTACCTATACATATTCCACTGGGATGAAATTATTACCAGGTTTTCTGCGTGAACAATAGCGGAGAACATGTGTTATTCAATATTCATAATTCGATAAGTTTTGTAAATTTCAATAGTTGTTCTTAGTGAAAAAGTTCCTGGTAGAACGTTAGTTGTATTCACAGCGGGGATTACTACACTCACGCTGCCGGGCCACCTTGTTCTCAATATAAAAAGAGCACATAGGTAAGTTTTGCTACTTCAGTTCATTACTTAGTGAATTAGTTATATGATACTGTAGGTATCTACATGAAGTATCATGATGCCATATTTTTACTCTAGTTGCTTTTAGGATTCGTTAGTGATATTCATTCAACAAATAAGACTATATCATTCACATATATCTTAAGACAACCGAAGTAATTATGGTATCCATTTATTGATCTTTTGATCTGTGATAAAATATATCGCTGAGAAATAAGCATCGCAGTGGGATCGAACCCCCCACCACATGCGTTCAGCAGTTTGCCCATGACATACATCGTTACCACTCGGAACACTCCGACTTGTCTACTCTGACGTAGTACACTACTGTCCTTAATATCAACTCGAGTGATGATTTAGAACCCAAAAGTGCACTATTTGTATCAAATTTGAGCCGATTGTCCCTTTGGGTCCTTGAAAATATGATGAAAGGCAGACAGCAATAACAATAGAGAAATGGTCATCCATGTAATCGGGTCCAGTTGTTTCGCGTTGTAGAGGGTCAACGTAAAATAGAGCGTGAGCAGATGACATAAACTGTGACCCATTTGACGTATCTTCCATCTCACCTGAAACCATTCTCCGGAGGTTTGATTGATATTAGTATTCAACCAGTTCAGTTCGTAAATATGATACCGCCTTGTAGTTCACCACAGTCGCCTTGTAGTTCCTGTATAACCGTTCGCAATGTTCCGTACGAGTTAAGGAAAACGCGTGTTGAATCGGCACTCAACCAAATGGTGGCTTGCTTCCCGGCTTGCGGTTTGTTTATAACGACGTGTTTCATAGCCATCACACTGTGTCTTGCGTTAGGAACATCAGTGCGTAAACTATACGCTCCCTAGTTATAACTTAATAAAATCCTATTCCATCCACAACAAAAACCACCTCCACCTCTGCCAGAAATTTATCCAAGTGCTGAACATCCTGAGGGAAAATATTAAGAGTAAGAACGGTGGAGGATAGAAATCAGTGCATGAGGAGAAGGTTTGGAGGCAACAATCTCCAACGAGTTGAAACTGAAGAGTTACATGAGAGTACACCGATGTATGTATGATGGATATTTAGAGGAACCATCCGTAGTAAGCTCCTTCTCATCAAACATGTTCATTCCTCTTACATCTTTCGTTCCACTGTGGCTCTACCTCGAGTAATACGTTTGAGACGACAGTATTCTCTCTGAACAGACACACTCGCTGACAGTCTCCCCCGGAACACAAGTTAGATCTTGCCGTTGATCCTAGAAAGATAAAGTCAGTGCGCTCTATCGCTGTCTATGAGTATATCTATTGACTTTCCCGGAACAAATTGGACGAATATCCAATTCCAACTCATTATGATATGAGTCTTTATTATGTCTTGAAACAAAAACTACGCCACTCTGTTCATCTTACAGCTACAGATAAATCAGAAACAGAGATTATCCCGTTATATGTAGTTATTCTTATTACATAAATTAGAATCAGACCTTTGTGAGGGATCCCGTAATATTTTAAATAGTAGTCCAATCATTGCCTAATATATGTGCTACCGGTGCAAGCTGATTCATTTTCAAATTGAAATGGTCTGTTCTTAGAGGGACCCATGATGTACTCAGGAAAGACCAATCTTGTTCTGTATAGAAGCATCTCTGTCTATTAGTAACGACATCAAAAATTAAATGACCTATATCTCCAAATATCCCCACATCCAATCCAATGCTATCCTTCCTTCAGAAATCGTTATTCCTAGGATATACATGACTGTCTTACCGTCAACAGGAGGGGATAATAAAGTGGAAAATACGGTCTTGGACTGCTCTCAGGTGATTCAATCCATCAATCGTCCTCACGAAAAGAACGCTCACAATTATTCTAAACAAGATCAAAGAGATGTATATGAATCTTAAAGTGAATACCTATGGCGTCCCTGATCTACCCCACTGGTAACGGTAGTAGTCCCATTACAAACGACACCTAGTCTCATTTCACTTCGGGACTGCATTGCTTATTGACTATTCCTATTGACAATGTTCAACAAATCGCTTGGAATGAGGAATCCTATCATCAAGAAGAGATGTCTGTGAGGACCCGGGATTGTGATAGCTATGAGATGCTCTCTTCATGCCTCCAGAGAAAGTGTTCTGCTGCGACAAGCAATACTCGAGGGTGTGAAGATGACCCGCTTCCGAGAACAAAGGATTTTACATGAGATTGTTGAGTTTGTTATATGGTGGCTGAGGCTGCTGTTAATTTAGGAAAAGCTTTCAGAAGCAGTACGACTAACGGGATGGGCAGGAGTACAAGTAGCAGTGGCATTGGATTGTATCGGACAATTGTATTGCCAGAAACTTGGACAAAACTGCCAGGTACAAGGTCCATATGGATTCCTCGCTAAAATGAACAGGTAATTTCAAACTGTAATTCCTTTATTTTCTCTTTCTCTTTTCCCTCTTCTGCATGATTTTACCCTAATAACATTTTGAGATGAGCATTTCAACTTAAATACTGATGTTTCCTTTGTAAATGGTTTCCTTTCGTAAAATGAGTAGGTATGTTATTTCCTTAAATACATCAATGAAGACCGAACCAATCTAATAGGAAGTGGCACCTGCACCAGAACCACACCGCACGCGTAATTTCTGAGGAAACCTATGGCAAAAGGAAATTGACAATTGAATTGTTCTTCGCATTCCCGTGAGGCTGTGATCCAATAGGTGAAAAATCATCAATATCACTCCAGTAAATGAAAATCTTCGTAAAGTTATTTGATTTGTTGATTGTCAAACTCAACAAACAAACAATGTCTGCCCAAACTGCCCCAATCTCCAATTTGAAACCCTAGTATACGAGTAAACTAACACCAGAGTATTAATTTACTGAGAGAAAAAAATTTAGGTCATTTATGTGCAATGTAATATG
>NW_007381576.1:0-1394 GCF_000475195.1 Diaphorina citri | reverse complement strand
TGCTTCAAAGGCCAGACAAGCAGTGGACAATTATCGGCGTGGTATCTTGGGGTATCGGTTGTGGCAAAACCCCGGGAGTGTACGTTCAAGTCAACAAGTATCTCAGGTGGATCTACAATACTGCCAAGGTGATTTAGATCGATCTGGAGATCTGGAATTCACACAGAAAATCATCTCCGGCCCTGTTATCAAAGCTCCGGGGCTAGTATTCCAATTAGACACTTGGGATTGAACTATAAATAAATGTTGTGCCAATCAAGCATTTATGTGATCCAATATCTTAGAGTCGAATCATAAAATAAGAATAAGCAGGATATTATTAGAGTACAAGCAAGACCCATTTTTAGGGTTTTAGGGTTAGTAGTGACTTTTTTTTGCCATTATTAATATAGGTAGGTACGTAGGTACCTAATATTAAATGAAAAGCTCATCCCTAAAGGGAATTCAGCTAAAAAAAAGACTCATACAACTCTCCTGCATATTTTATAGTTCAGTCCTCAGAGAAATAGCGTTCTTGTGATCCTGCACATTCTTTTGACATAAAGCCAGGGAGACTACAAAAGCTTAACGTCAGTCAATTTATTCACGAGATTAAGAACAAAAAAGTTTCTCGAACAAAAAACTATGAAACCTGCCCGACAACTAATGGAAAATCGATAGTAATGAACTTCAGCTTGGTCTTTGTTGTAAAATTATCATCTATTATGTAGGATTGTAGGAGATGATGGATTATTATTTTAAACTCAAGAGACATGCATACCATATCTCAGAGTATGTTAGGATTGTGGGAGACAGGATTTAGTAATATAATTTTATATTAAACTTAATCTTCATATGTTAACCCTTTCATCTGCGCTGTTGGCCAAATGGGGATTTCAACTCCTGGGGATTTGAGAAGACAAGACGGTCAGATGATCACTTTGACCATGGTAGCTGGTTAATCTACAACTAACTACATTAGCATAATATAAGTTATAATAAATTTCAAGAAATATACATATACATATACTTCTGAAGGACGATCCTCACAAATCACAACGTACCTAGGAAAGTTCTTAACTTTCTACTTATAAAGCCTTTTGTGTTTTAGCATGACCTTTAGATATTTTAACATAATGAATGACTAATGATACTAATTAATTAATTAGTCCTTAAGGAACATGAATCTTTATGTGTAGGTAATGAAGAAGAGGGAAAGGGAATTTAAATGAGGGAAGAATGGGGGAATGATTTGTTCAAGAGACGGAAGGGTTGAGATGGACATACCCAGGGGGTTACTTGTGGGTCCCAAATCATTATCATAAACAAAAGACGTGATTTATTAGCTTACTTACATAGAGCAAGCTTGTTCCTTCATTTGAATAATTTCTTTGTGTTTTTCAATTTTGGCATTC
>NW_007381575.1:6388-12375 GCF_000475195.1 Diaphorina citri | reverse complement strand
GATTGATTGATCGGTTTTGTCATTTGCTACATCCCTGTATTGCGTTTTTATGCTTATCTATGGTCGACTGTCTGACTCAGACACTCAGAGTCTCAATACCACATTGAGGTGTGTTGTATATTGGCTTTACAAGATTTGGTGCACGAATTCAATTATGTGCTCGACTCTCAGTGTGAAGTATTATTTCCACTCAACATGATGCTTGGGGAATATGGGGCACACATTGGAAATCTTTTTGTTTGTTTAGATATGGATGCTGTACACTGGTATCATGTAAGGCCTTACATGAGGTTATTCGTTATTCAACTTGAAGTAGGTTGGCCTTTGAACCAAGAATCTGACAATACACCAGCATGCTGAGATGATTTGCAGGTCGCGTTTTCACGAGCAACCAGACAGGTGTCTGTTCCAGAAACGACTGTGCCGTTCTTATTTCACACTTCGCAAACTCAAATTCTTTGTGGTAAAGAAGAACTTTTCCGCAACTTTTGTAGCTATCACAGCATTACTAAATGCCTCCTTTGCAATCAATTTCCATATTATACAATAATCTTTTTACACTGGTCATGCCACTGGACGCTGCTTGATTAAAGTGGCTACTCAATTGTCCTCCCGACAAACTCTAAGCTCAGAGCCGAAAAAACTTGGACCCTGCCGGTAATCGAACCCGTTATAAGGAACAAATATATGCCTACGAGTGTGTTCCTCAGTATTTCAACAAGCGCGCAGTAATCTGTTCAGTTTTGACCGAAGAAAATCAAAATTAATGAACAAGTTGCTTTCACCTGTGCTTAATGTTCCGCTCGAGAGAACACCCTTGTATTCATTACGTGCAAACCTAGTGATACCCAGGAGGCCTCGGAGGGTACGTCACAAAAATTATGTACATTTAGCTGTTAATAAAACTCACATAAAACTCACTTGAATGTGTGAAATATAACTTTGATGTACCGTGTAGGTACCCCTACTTGCCTTGCTTATAATTACCACCGAAAGAAGAAAACCTTGAAGTAAAACCAGACAGGCTGTTGCCTCATCACATCATCATTTGTCATTACCTCATTAATCTCATTATGAAGATATACCATTAGGCCTCCTTAACTTGGGACATCAGAAAACTTAAGGAGTTCTGTGAGTTGTCCCTAATACTCTCTATTAGGTAAGCCCGAATAAAAAAAAAAAAAGGAATTCTAATTGTGTTAAGCATATTTAAATGCTTGTCACAAACATCGTTCCCTGATTATTTCACCTAGATAAATTTCATGACATGACTTGGACTTGAACCACCAACCTCCAGATCCAAAGTCCAACGCGTTAACAACTGCACCACTGAGGTTGGTAGGTAAGCCCGAATAATTGGGTTTCTAAGAATTTTTGACTTGGGATATGGGGATTTAAAATTCGCAAGTATGGTATCCCCTAAGACAGACAATTACGCCACGAGAATATGAGATTTTTTACGTACGATGGCGATGGTTGTTTAAAATGAGCCACTTAAATATGACTTGAGACCACTATCACCCTGTCCCTGTGTATGAAATGAATGATAAACACGATATTTCTCTCTTTTTCCCATCATACCAATAAATTAACTAAAGCCCCCTCAACAACAACAAGCGGCCTACAATGATGAATAAGAGTTACTATCGCCCCAATGAACAACAAAAAAATCTTTGCCCCAATGAACAACAATATCTATCGCTACTTGGCTGATCGTGTAAACCCGGTCTGATTCTGTCTTCTTGACACACGATATTTCTCTCTTTTTCCCATCATTACAATAAATTAACTAAAGCCCCCTCAACAACAACAACAACAACAACAACAAGCGGCCTACAATGATGAACAAGCGTTACTATCATTGCCCCAATGAACAACAAAAAAATCTTTGCCCCAATGATCAACAATATCTATCGCTACTTGGCTGATCGTCTAAACCCGGCCTGATTCTGTCTCCTTGATGAAGCGGCAAGGATTCATTCACAAGCGAAGACATCCAGGATGCGATGATAGTAGATCTCGCAATCCTGAGCAAAGACCTTGATGTAATAGTAACGAGATATCAATTAACAATTAACATCATTGCTGCTCCGTTGAGTTGCTTAATCAATTAGGCGATTTTTTTTGTGAGTTCGCGAAATGTAGGTTAAATTCTTTAGAACGCTGTCTACAGTGTCTAATTGTAGGTATGCTGTATATTATACAGTGTCATACGATGACAATTGAGAACTGAACGCATGGTATTGAAATGTTTACTATTGTGGGTAAAACTTATACTTATGTCTATATTGACGGTCAACTACAAAGGTAGAATTACACTGCCCTCACGTCACATGAGCTCACGGAGTGAGTGTGAGAGCGTTAGATCCGTATAGT
Organism: Diaphorina citri; assembly: GCF_000475195.1. Classification (NCBI taxonomy): domain Eukaryota; kingdom Metazoa; phylum Arthropoda; class Insecta; order Hemiptera; family Psyllidae; genus Diaphorina; species Diaphorina citri. Next base: position 9,999 of record NW_007381575.1, on the reverse strand, counting down.
TATCGTAAACGAAATCTCCTACTGTATTATGGGAGAACTTTGAACCACATCTTTCTGTTGTGACGTGACTCCCCGTGATATCACATACAAAGGATCAATAAACACTTGATATGTCACTTGTGTACCATCAGCCTTTTTTTTTCTTCGTCTTTTTTGATTCTTTTGAAGGCCTTTTCAGTTCAAGGCTCGCACATGTTTGTGATGCAAATGACAATTCTCTGTTTCCTACGGGTAGAACAGCCGAGAATGCGAAGTCAACTTCAAAGTGAACCATGTAACAAAACAGGAAGACTACATATAGAAAATGTACATAGTAGACAAATGTGAGGAAAGAGGAGGAGGAGGAATGAGAGGAGAAGAGTAAACGAGAGGGGGGAGAAAGAGGAGAATTAGGAGGAGGGGAAGTGGAAGAAAAAAGGTGAAAGAGGCGAAGAAAAAGGCTCACATAATTATGTAATTCTCCCTGTTTAGCATTGTACATAACTTTGAACTTGACATTGACTTTATTGACACAGGAACAGTTTGTTTCGCTCGAAAGGATCCTATTTAGAAAATTGCTGAGGAAGTTGCCTCAGCCCCTGCCAATATGGAATATGTTAGAGTGGTGTGTACTGTGTACAGTGTACGTGTACACACATTACTTAGAGAAGAAGACAGGGTAAACACTGGAAGAAAGAGAACAGAGGATGATGATGATGATATGGAAGGAAATTATTAATATGAAGAACATACAGCATGAGGAAGAGAGAAGGATGGTAATGTACACAGAAGAATTAGGCAGAGAACAAGAGATAAACACGAGAGAGGAAGAGGAGAAGGAAATATGAAGGAAAGAGGGAAACCCAAAGGAAAGAGTAGCTGAAGAAAATAACATGGAAGAGGAAAAAGAAAGAGTGTTGAGTAGTGTACACAAAGAACAATGGTAGAGGAAGTGAAGTGAAGCAAGTAAAGAGGAACTGTGAGAGATGAAGAGGTATTAAAAGATTAAGGAAAGAAGAGAGAGAGATTAAGGTGTTAGAATAAGGAAACAATTGAAAATGGAACAGGAAAAAGTGCCTATACAAAGAATTGACGGAAAAAGGTAATGTAAAAGTAAAGAGAAATAAAATTAAGTCAGTGTCTAGGGGGAAAATGAGTTGTAGAATTTCTTGGTTCATCCTAAATAACATTGGATTTTGGTCCCGGCCATATAAGAGAAATTCTAAAAATAAAGAAAAAAATAAGAGATTAGGCAATATGAGAAAGAAAAAGAACGTAAAGGAATGAAAGGGAGAGAGAGAAAGAAAGCGAAGAAGGAGAAGAGAGAAATAATGGGTTGGAAAATATAAGAAAGAGACACATAATACTCAAAGGAGGATGACTATCCCATAAGTGATAGAACGAGAGAGAAATAAAATTATTGTATATCATATGCTATAATATGCACAATATACATAGAATATCCACGATAATATTATAATATGTACATAATGTAAATACATAAAATATACATAGCATATAGTACGATATAATAACAAATTGTGTACAGTGTACGTGTACACACATTACTTAGAGAAGAAGACAGGGTAAACACTGGAAGAAAGAGAACAGAGGATGATGATATGGAAGGAAATTATTAATATGAAGAACATACAGCATGAGGAATAGAGAAGGATGGTAATGTACACAGAAGAATTAGGCAGAGAACAAGAGATAAACACGAGAGAGAAGAAGGAAAGGGGGAGGGAGGAAAGGAAAGAAGTGTAGCTGAAGAAAATAAGAAGGAAGAGGAAAAAGAAAGAGTGTTGAGTAGTGTACTACACAAAGAACAATGGTAGAGGAAGTGAAGTGAAGCAAGTAAAGAGGAACTGTGAGAGATGAAGAGGTATTAAAAGATTAAGGAAAGAAGAGAGAGAGATTAAGGTGTTAGAATAAGGAAACAATTGAAAATGGAACAGGAAAAAGTGCCTATACAAAGAATTGACGGAAAAAGGTAATGTAAAAGTAAAGAGAAATAAAATTAAGTCAGTGTCTAGGGGGAAAATGAGTTGTAGAATTTCTTGGTTCATCCTAAATAACATTGGATTTTGGTCCCGGCCATATAAGAGAAATTCTAAAAATAAAGAAAAAAATAAGAGATTAGGCAATATGAGAAAGAAAAAGAACGTAAAGGAATGAAAGGAAGAGAGAGAAAGAAAGCGAAGAAGGAGAAGAGAGAAATAATGGGTTGGAAAATATAAGAAAGAGACACATAATACTCAAAGGAGGATGACTATCCCATAAGTGATAGAACGAGAGAGAAGGAAATGAAATTATTGTATATCATATGCTATAATATGCACAATATACATAGAATATGCACGATAATATTATAATATGTACAAAATGTAAATACATAGAATATACATAACATATAGTATGATATAATAAGAACGAATGTAAGTACATAGAATATACATAGGTGCCCTACTAGTTTCCTACGTAGAAAGCTCGGCAATATACATACATAGATATCTACATAATATTACATAGGTATCTTTTAGTTTTACTATGTATCTACAGGCAGTTTCCACACAAAATACAGGATGATTAGAAATCCACTCTGGTAAAACACTCACTAGATAAAGGCTCGTCTTGCTCCCTAAATTTTATCATTTGGACTCGGACCATCAACCTCGGGATCCAAACCACTCAACTGAGCTACTCCGGTTGATGCTGAGACTAAGCTGGGTTCCTGAAAGTAATTTTACAATTACATTACTTTCGTAATAGTCATGCAATACTTTTAAAGGGGTTTCTTAGTCAATCTACTCTGTTTACAAACTAGAGACTACATACAACAGAATCAAACAAAACTACAAGAACAAGGGTTGCGGGTGTACCTCTCCTTTCCAGTCACCCTGTATGTACAAAGCAATATCGTTCTATTCTCTCTCTTGATGTTAAAAGCACGCTGGCAATGTAGTTATTAAACTTGAAAAACTTTGCTGCTTCCATTGAGAACAATCGATTTGTCCCGAGCGCTAGTAGTCAGTATGTCATGGTTTAGAATCCAGGCCATGAGCCATGAACTAGTTAGAGTTAACTTGGGAGTTTATTTTCATATCATGACATTGTGCAAGCTTCGTTTTCTGTTGAAGTAAGCTTTTTTCTGAAACTTTTTCCTTCTGCTTTTTTTCTGTTCTGTGTTCTTTGTTTCCTGGAGGTTGGAAATATAGGTTAGACTGGGATGTGTGACGTTGTATTGTATTGTATTGGACGGTTTAGATAGGATGCTATTTGAAGTGTTGAGCTAGTCAGTATAGTGACAACCGGCAACAATGGTAAGCTATTAGTTGCTAGATTGAGACATAATCCAAGACAAGATACCTAATATTCTAACCAAGGTATACAAAATGAGTTCTCTGTCACGCATCACTTACCATTAGGAATGTCAAACATTCTCAACCAAACAACCTGGCGCCAGACTATACAACTTACCAATCCAAATCAAAACACTTACCAATCCAAATCAAAGTACTTACCAGTCCAACTCTAAATACTTATACCAATCCAAGAACACACCAATCTAGATTTCTCAATGAAATAGCACAAACATTTTTCGAATCTGCCTGAGTAAACAATAGTGTTTA
>NW_007381575.1:0-6213 GCF_000475195.1 Diaphorina citri | reverse complement strand
CCCGCACCATCTTCGCATCCCAAACCTCTTGCCCTCTTCCTTGTACCTCTGATCCTCATGCTTATTGTTCTAATGATTGAGATTTGACATTTAGTTCTCAACCAACCCAAAACTTGAGCATAGCTCCGGTTCCATTTCATACATAATCTGTCCGCAGTTCTCTTCAGGAAGCTCATATATTCCATACCAATGGCACAATCGCATGACAATATCAAGGGGGTGAAAGAAGATCTTGCGTCTTCAGCAGCTCTGTCATATTTTGCGTGTTTTTCTCTCGCATTGCTGTGCTCAATACTCGACCAACTTCGGGAGCCATACGAGGCAGCGTCGGCATTAACTATGCGAACATCGAAGAACGCTTGCCTCGCAGGTTCCCAAACCTACTTCTTGTAGGTTCTATTATTTAGATCTTTCTACCATCCCTTTCTACCTATCTGAAGATTCTACTTAAACCAAATGTTCTATCTAACATCAAATTAGTGAGGGGAAAAAAAAACGAGTGTATTATATAAAATGGATCTGATCCATTTGCAGCAATTAATTATTTATTTTGTAAATATAAAATAATACGAATCATATTTTCGCAACTTATTTAACAATTTTCGAGTAGTCACGACATGTTTGTGAATAAAACTTTAATAATAGGGTGGAACCTGTCAAAATAGAAATGAGTGGACGTTGTTCAATATTAGGGAACACGTCAAGTATTAGCAACCTGGGTGTCCTACAATGAGGTTCACCTACCCGCAGGTCAACTGAAATGACGTGCCGCCAGAGATCAGACAAAAACAAAATCAGCTTCTGTTATTATTACAATTAGCACGTGTTTTAGCTATCCAAATTCTATACTTACCTTTCAATCGATATTGTAGGAGTCAAAATAGTAGAATTACATTTAAATTGCCTATGACTAGTTATCTGTATACTAATAGTTGATGTGGATGTTTCTTGTGTTTCAGCGGTGCGGGCAGACAGGATGCGAGGCGGTAGAAATAAATTCGGACCAATGTACAAACGAGATCGAGCGCGGAAATTACAAATGATGCGTCAGAGACAGATAGCAGTTCAAACTTTACAACGCGCCTCCCCTTACATGATAGGAGATGGTGTCACGCTCAGTTACAACCCCGCCTCCACGTCACCTTATGGCAACCTCTACATTAAGCAAGAAATACAAATACCTCAGGTGTCTTCACTAACCTCCTCCCCAGACTCCTCCCCCAGTCCTATAGCCGTGGCATTGGGTCAGGCAGGCCTTAGTAATGCAGCCACCACACCCAACCAACCTCCAGCTCTCCAGATTGTCGCGGGTAGTAATTCTAGTAGTAGTAATAACAATAATAATAATAATAACAATAATAATCCTCCGAGTGGAGCAACCAGTACGCCAGGGCTAAGTCTAAGTGAACACAGCAAGCTATGGGGCAATGCCAACTCTACCACTTCCTCTCCTCATTCAATATCACCCAAGAGCTTTCAATTCGACAGCAGTGGATCGTCTAGCTCGACAGCCAATAAGATGTCTCCTCTGATACGAGACTTTGTACAGGGTCTGGATGATAGTGAATGGCAGAGATCCTTGTTTAGTCTTCTACAGAACCAAACCTACAACCAGTGTGAAGTAGACCTGTTTGAACTCATGTGTAAAGTTCTCGATCAGAATCTCTTCTCTCAAGTGGATTGGGCGAGAAATTCCTGCTTCTTCAAAGACCTCAAGGTAAGTTTTAACTTTGTCTTCAAAACTTACACCCATATTTATGAACAGAATGCTGGCTCTTAAGTTCGTGCTAAGCATAGTCTCAAGGCATTTGATTGGTCAATTTTGAGTTGAGACTGATCTAAGAACGATCATTCTTGTTCATAAATACGAGTGTTACATTACCTACCTCCTATACAAAACTTGAAAATTACCTGATCATTGAAGTTGTGGCATGATTTGAGTATGACAAACTAGAGTCAATGTAGATTTTGAGTTTCCTAATTTCAAACAAAATTACGTAGAGTTATATGTACACTCTTGGGAGTAACGTCTGTTATCCCTTTGGCTTACTACGTACTGTGTGTATCGTCCGATACACGGGGTTTGACTGATAGTCTGAGAAAAGGGGATTGATAGATAGTGATATGATAGATAGACGATATTTGGATTATATCGGGTCTATAAAGTTTACTGTGGCTTTAAAACAATAAGGGGCTCACGATTTGACCGTGGGCAGAATGGGAATGCGTAAGAGCTAGAAGGAACTCACCCTACGGAGTTGAGGCTTACGGCTTTCCGTTTGACAGGGGGGATCCGTGGTAGATGATGATAACTGTAGTAATTACTTACGGTAAGATAATAGTACAAGATACCACCTTTGATTAGAAGAAATATGATGTCGTCTCGACTTTGGCTCTGAACCTTTGCTACTGACAATCCGATGAATATGATTATTTACAAGTGATAAAACAATAAGCAAGAGACGACCGCGGATCTAGACTTGGCTTAGTCTAGGGTCTGTGAGCTTATGCCTTGGATCAAAGATTCTCGAGAGTCTCCGAGTATTGAGGAAGTTGATGCGAGGGTAGATATGCTAGACCTTGAATAGGGTTACGGTATTGGATTTGACATGTAGGTGCTTTGGTAAAGTGTTACAATTAAACTTATGCTAAGAATATGTACAGGTAAAAGGAAGGTAAGTAAGTAGACGACCGCGGATCTAGACTTGGCTTAGTCTAGGGTCTGAGAGATTGGATATATGAATATGATCCTCCCCCAGTCCTATAGCCGTGGCATTGGGTCAGGCAGGCCTTAGTAATGCAGCCACCACACCCAACCAACCTCCAGCTCTCCAGATTGTCGCGGGTAGTAATTCTAGTAGTAGTAATAACAATAATAATAATAATAACAATCCTCCCCCAGTCCTATAGCCGTGGCATTGGGTCAGGCAGGCCTTAGTAATGCAGCCACCACACCCAACCAACCTCCAGCTCTCCAGATCGTCGCGGGTAGTAATTCTAGTAGTAGTAGTAATAACAATAATAATAATAACAATAATCCTCCGAGTGGAGCAACCAGTACGCCAGGGCTAAGTCTAAGTGAACACAGCAAGCTATGGGGCAATGCCAACTCTACCACTTCCTCTCCTCATTCAATATCACCCAAGAGCTTTCAATTCGACAGCAGTGGATCGTCTAGCTCGACAGCCAATAAGATGTCTCCTCTGATACGAGACTTTGTACAGGGTCTGGATGATAGTGAATGGCAGAGATCCTTGTTTAGTCTTCTACAGAACCAAACCTACAACCAGTGTGAAGTAGACCTGTTTGAACTCATGTGTAAAGTTCTCGATCAGAATCTCTTCTCTCAAGTGGATTGGGCGAGAAATTCCTGCTTCTTCAAAGACCTCAAGGTAAGTTTTAACTTTGTCTTCAAAACAATCTCTTCTCTCAAGTGGATTGGGCGAGAAATTCCTGCTTCTTCAAAGACCTCAAGGTAAGTTTTAACTTTGTCTTCAAAACTTACACCCATATTTATGAACAGAATGCTGGCTCTTAAGTTCGTGCTAAGCATAGTCTCAAGGCATTTGATTGGTCAATTTTGAGTTGAGACTGATCTAAGAACGATCATTCTTGTTCATAAATACGAGTGTTACATTACCTACCTCCTATACAAAACTTGAAAATTACCTGATCATTGAAGTTGTGGCATGATTTGAGTATGACAAACTAGAGTCAATGTAGATTTTGAGTTTCCTAATTTCAAATAAAATTACCTAGAGTTAGTTATTAAGTGTTTAACAATTATCGAGTCGCAACCAGTGTGCAGTAGTCTTCGTAATAAAGAGACATCCACCTAATATCTTCATGTGTAAACAAAAACAAGATAATATTACATTATGCACATACATATGTACAATGTGAAATCAGGTTTACTTGAGTACATACACATTACAACAATATTAGACTAGGACTTCTTCTTGGACTTTCAACCCGGAAACCAATTTCAAATGATTTGATTCCATAGTCATCAGTAAAACTGAACTATAGGAGAATATTTATAAACAATACCATAGCAAGTCCACAACCAAATGACGTCATTAGGAAGGAAAATACAAAAACATGATGTGAAGAAAATAGAAGATATTAAAATAACACAACTTGATACCAAAACAAAACTGATGGAAATTATAAACAACAAGAGGAATGCGGACCAACATGTTCATGAGAATTGTAGTCAAAAGTTGTAGACTTCTACTGGGAAACCAGAGGAATAGAAAGATATTATAGGTACATAGTGGAGAAGATATTACATTGGGAAAAGTCCATTTTGGTTCCCTTCAGACCGCAATCGTTTTTCAAACCCGAAAGAACGAAATCGGTTTGTACCTAGACATAATCATATCTGCAGGTCTTTTAGTATAGGTTCTCTGGTAAACATATCTACTTGGTATTGATAATTTTATGTTAGTACCCAGCTAGATCTCTAGACAGTGAATAAAATTAATTAACCCGACCCACACACATGCAGGGATACCCTAGGGTTTAATAGTACTCCATAATCTTAACTTATGATCTAACCGAACCCACATTTCGGGTTCTACCTAACGGTATCTCGCCTAGTGGTCTCAGGAACCCTGAAGTCAGACCAAGGCAGGGTTCATAGGAACCTGATGTGCTCAGAATAATCGAATAGCCCATTTCCTTACCTGTGATAGAAGATATTTCAGTTAACCCTTATCGGCGCCGATACCTGAGATTGAACACCCAATCCCTGAGATTTAACAATAGTTAACCCTTTGGTAGGTAAAGGAGCCAGATCTCACGAAAATAACTTCCAGGAGCAAAATGACGTCAACAAAAAGGTACCCCATTCTCAAAAGCGCCCGAATTCGTCTTTGAAACGTTGACCTTGAAATTTTACATTTAATGAGGTCAAGGTCATGGACTTTCTACCCAAGGTCACATGTTTATACAAGGTCATTGATATTGAAGGTCACGAGGTTTATAAGGTGCAGTGAGGGGGAATATTTCTACTGAACTCTATGCCAGTGATTGTGGCAATGTGGTTAGGGGACACTGACGATACGTGAATGGAGGATGGAGAGTCAAAGCCATGCTTTATCCCGATAATTAGAGACTAGCTGTCTAACTGACTACACACCTAACCACACTACCACATGTCTTATGCAATAATAGGCCTTCATTCCAGCCTTGGGATCATTTTATGAGAAAGTCTACGGGTTCAGAACTTGGCCGATTGTTTTCTATTCAATTTTATTGTGAAGGGTGTCGTTCAATAAAATAAAAACAGAAAGAAAATGCATGGAACAAGCTATATCCGAAAAATGCATTGCACGTGTTAAGAGTACAGCATATCACAATACAAGATACTTTTAAATTTGAACCATTACCTGTACATGTCAGAAATGAGTTATCTGAAAATCAAGACCTAAACCAAATAATTCCTGACAACTCAGATTATTAAATCAAGTATTGAGGTATAGTGTACCTAATAGTTATAGCTGGTATATTTCTCAACCACTAGTCCATAGCGTCATATCCGGAAAATCCTGGTTGACTGATCAAGCGGAAATCGTTCACAGACCTAATGTATCCAATCCAGCTATCCAGAGTACCTAGGGACAAAATAAACCTGATGGAAAATACCTTCTACGTATACATAGCTGCTTATGTCTTGAAAAAGTAAAATCAAATCTCAGGTTTTATAAACGTATCCCCGACTTCCACGAGTAATTTTGAATAAAAAACTTGGAAACTGCCATGCGCTTAGCCAATATCTTAGGTGACATTATGAAATTTATTGTAATATCCCTTCAACAAACAGATCTCATGTCGCCCTCATAGTTCAATATGTCTGTATGTCATACAATTGTTCACATTCACATAATTATTTCCTATGGAAACCATATTACCACGAGTTGTGTAGCTCATGTTATCATTATTGACTATGATTTATGTCTACGACTTCCACGAGTAATTTTGAATAAAAAACTTGGAAACTGCCATGCGCTTAGCCAATATCTTAGGTGACATTATGAAATTTATTGTATTATCCCTTCAACAAACAGATCTCTTAACTTATGTCGCCCTCATAGTTCAATATGTCATACTATTGTTCACATAATTATTTCCTATGGAAACCATATTACCACGCGTTGTGTTGAGGACCTGATAGCTATGTAGCTCATGTTATCATTATTGACTATGATT
>NW_007381574.1:10632-12302 GCF_000475195.1 Diaphorina citri | reverse complement strand
CTGAAGTATAGAACTGCCAACGTATCCGACTTCAAATCTTAGCTTGGTTGGTAGCGCGTCTGCCTTGTAAGCGCTTGGTCGCGGGTTCGATTCCCGCCTCGGGGCGGTTGTTATCCTGAACGGATAATGTTTGTTCTCGGAACGGCTGGCCTTCTCCTATCCTGTCTTCCTTATTTCTTCGATTTCGGGACGATAAGCCCTTAGCAGTTACAGTTGCCCTATCAAACCGCTTGGAAAAAAAAAGATTCTTCACTCTTTATGGTGACGAACTGAATCTTCATTTTTAATCTTCATAAAATGCCTTCATAGGTTAAACTTATAACATAGATTTAGAAGAACTCAATAGCAGTCTGTTCTGGCTGGGCTCCTATTATTTTAATAGAAATCCCGGCTTATAGCTTCACTTTAATCTACATAATATTATGGAAGATTATAAAAACTAAACCTTAAAAAAAAAAAAAAATTCAAGCAATTTTTTTCGCTGGTGGCTGGTGATGGAAAAGTATAAAAAAGAGGTTCTATAGGGGAAACATATAGCTATGTCCACACATAGTCGAGGTGAAGAGGTAAATCTATGTTGTCGAGGCAGTGTGGACGGTTTCAGTGGACATTGATCGACGGCTGTCGGCTGCACACCTTAACAGCGGAAGTCCTATCGTCCCAAAATAATGGGTAAAAATTATAAATAAATGGTCGATTCCTATGTAAAAAGTTGGGAAAAATCCATTTCTGAGGTCAAAACTCCGAAAAAGTAAAAGGTCGAAAGTAACTGTAAAGCAGAAAGAACTGCGCAGAAACGTATGCGCACAAACACATTAATGCGTTGCCTGCGAAGGAGCTTTGCTCGGGACATTTGATGTGACGTCATCGCCTATGGGAGCGTATGCCGTGACGTTCAGACTTTACGCAGTTGTTTTTTTCGTCCGCTAGGTAGCGCCAGTATACAAGCACGCTTCTGCGCCTCCCCCCTCTTTCTCTCTCTCCCTCCCCCCATCGTTCCTCGTTCTTCCTCCTCTTCTGTCACTTTTCCCACCCTTCTAGTAGCTCCTCTTTCTCATCATCTTCCTCTCTAGTTTGAAATTCCTGGACTGGAACATGAGTTTCCCAACTTTTTTTCCTGCCAGATTGGGTTTTTGTAATGGATAGACAGTAATGGATTAGGCTGCTTTACTCAGAGCCCCATGACTAGGCCATTTTTCATTACTTTCTATTACCCACTACGTAGTTTCGTTAAAAAATGTTCATCAATAAATGGTTTCTTTACATTAAATCTAGACCCTTGACAAAGAGAGTGTGTCTGTACCCTGCATCATTACCAGGCGGTCGCCTGGTAAGGAGGAGAGCGTGGGTTCAGAGCCAGTCGAGGCATGGAATTTTATCCTCATTTACGTGAGAAGTCACGTAGCAATAAAACAACTGCTACATTAGACCCGTGTGGTCTGTGTCGTAGCATGCCCATCCCGTAGTATGCCTCTCATCAGATGGGCCTTGTAGTATGCCTCTCATATCAGCTTTGAGGTCTCCTGATTTTAAGAGTCCTGATTTCAAGAGTTATATAGTTTGCCTTTGTAGTATTTGTACCTAATGTAGGTAATAGGAATTAGAACAGGGTTGTCCAACCTTAGGGCACCCGAGGGCCGCAAGAGACCAAGGTAGAGAGTTGGCGGGCC
>NW_007381574.1:0-9600 GCF_000475195.1 Diaphorina citri | reverse complement strand
TGCACTTAAATCCAGGCTTAAATTCCCGGGGGCGCGCGCGAAAGAAAAAGCGGGCCCGCCCCGCCGTTTTTTGCCCATTTACGCCCTTTCACGATCATTCTCTTTCACACAAAGGGACTTCAGTAAAGACCACCATGGGGAGACCAAAGAGAGCAGAGAGAGACGGAGAGAGAACGAGAGAGCCGAAGAAGAGCAAGGGAGACAGCCGGAACAATTTCCCGGAGGAGGCAGTGGGGAGCTGGAGAGAGAGAGAGAGGAGAGAAGAGAAAGAGAGAGTAGAGAAGAGGTCGAGTGGACAAGTCGGGTGTGGGGGGGGGGGGGGGGCCGAGGGGGGGGGGGGGGGATAAATTGTGACAGGGTCTTTATCTTTTTATTATAACTTGACATTATACTTAAATAGGAATGGAGGTAAAGCATATCTAAGTACGTTTTCGAGATTTACAACTTCCTATTCATATAAGATGGCAAAGTGAACGTTTCTTTTGGCTGTAAATGAGGGTTTTGTTTGTGCTTCTCTAGGCTGGGGACTTTGATTTTGATCTCTTTTCTCCATTTTTTACTTTCACCAACTCACTTTTTAGCGCCTAATAGCTTTGTTCAGCCTATGGACATCAAGCGGAAGTTATAACAGGCTGTTACCTTATCACTTAACAGGCCTTCTAAGGGCTGAGCTCGTACAGTAGGTATTACACATTGTACATGCGGGAAGTGGCAGTGGCTACTCTTATTTGATTTGCATGGCTAACTCCCTGCTTGTAGTTTGTTTTGTTGTAATATTTTATGTCTTGTATTACATTTTTCCTTTTTGTCTACCTCGGACATTGTTCTCTCCTTCCATTCTTTCTTTCTTTATCCCTTTTCTCTCTCTCTCTCTCTCGTCGTTGTTTCTTTTCTCCCTATTTTTCTTCTTAACATTGCTCGCTCTCTCCTTCTCTTCCTCCCTCCTTTTCTTTCTCTCTCCCATACTGTTTCCCTCCCTTTCTTTACTCTCTCAGAAGGGCTGAGAAAATGTTTGTGAAATTCGCCCTTTATGTTCGATATCTTTTATCTGTTTTAATGTTTGATCTCTTTTATCTGTTCTAATGTTTGATTTTCTTTTATCTGTTCCCAGGTATGTGTATGATCTTCCCTACATTGAAAGGATTCGAACCAAGGACTGGTAAGATCTTTCTGAAGTATAGAACTGCCAACGTATCCGACTTCAAATCTTAGCTTGGTTGGTAGCGCGTCTGCCTTGTAAGCGCTTGGCCGCGGGTTCGATTCCCGCCCGGGGCGGATGTTATCCTGAAGGGATAATGTTCCTTCTCGGAACGGCTGGCTTTCTCCTATCCTGTCTTCCTTATTTCTTCGATTTCGGGACGATAAAACCTTAGCAGTTACAGTTGCCCTATCAAATCTCTTTGAAAAGAAAAAAGATTCTTCACTCTTTATGGTGACGAGCTGGATCTTCATTTTTAATCTTCATAAAATGCCTTCATAGGTTAAACTTATAACATAGATTTAGAAGAACTCAATAGCAGCCTGTTCTGGCTGGGCTCCTATTATTTTAATAGAAATCCCGGCTTATAGTTTCACTTTAATCTACATAATATTATGGAAGATTATAAAAACTAAACCTTTAAAAAAAAATTCAAGCAATTTTTTCTCTGGTGGCTGGTGATTGAAGAGTGTAAAAAAGAGGTTTTATAGGGGAAACTCGGAAACTATGTATATAGCTGTGTCCACACATAGTCGAGGTGAAGAGGTAAATCTATGTTGTCGAGGCAGTGTGGACGGTTTCAGTGGACATCGATCGACGGCTGTCGGCTATGTGTGGACACGCCTTAACAGCGGAAGTCCTATCGTCCCAAAACCAGATCAAGAAGGAGGACAGGATAGGAGAAAGTCAGCCGTTCCGAGAACGAACCTTATCTGTTCAGGATAACATCCGCCCCGGGCGGGAATCGAACCCGCGACCTAGCGCTTACAAGGCAGACGCACTCCGTTTTGTTCGAAACCTGAGCCGTCCACTGGGCAAAGTTCATGAAGCTCATGATATGAAAATGTTATTAACATTTAGTTTTCCTCTTCTTCTGCTCCGTGGAAACCGTACGACTTGAAACCGATGTTGACATCCCGAGAAGAAGGAGAAGGAGAGGAAAGAAGAAGGAGGAGGAGAGAAAGGAGAAGAAGTAAAGTTCATGAAGCTCATGATATGAAAATGTTATTAACATTTAGTTTTCCTCTTCTTCTGCTCCGTGGAAACCGTACGACTTGAAACCAATGTTGACATCCCGAGAAGAAGGAGGAGGAGAGGGAGAATAGGGAGAAGGAGAGGAAGGAAGAAGGAAGGAGGAGGAGAGAAAGGAGAAGCAGCAGTCGTAAAATAAACCTTACAGGGTGACATAGTCAAATGAATATACCTACAGGGTGTTCACAAAAGTTTCTAGGGTGTCCAGAAGTGCTCTCAATTTGACCTGAAGTTTTAATAGAGGTTTTAACGTCACTAGCAGGACTAGTTAGCTTGGAGGGTAGCGCGTCTCTCTTGTAAGCACTAGGCCGCGGGTTCGATTCCCGCCCGGGGCGGATTTTATCCTGACCAGATTAGTTTCGTTCTCGGAACGGCTGGCTTTCTCCTCTCTCGTCTTCCTTCTCTCTTCCCTTTCGGGACGATAAGACCTTAGCGGTACAGTTCTCTATACCAAACCTCTGGGGGGAATGCAATAATGCTGAGTGCGAAGTGCCATCGGGGGGTGACGAAACGAGTTACTCACTGCATCCAACTGCCAAGGTAGCGCGTCTCTCTTGTAAGCACTAGGCCGCGGGTTCGATTCCCGCCCGGGGCGGATTTTATCCTGACCAGATTAGTTTCGTTCTCCGAACGGCTGGCTTTCTCCTCTCTTGTCTTCCTTCTCTCTTCCCTTTCGGGACGATAAGACCTTAGCGGTACAGTTCTCTATACCAAACCTCTGGGGGGGAAATGTAATAATGCTGAGTGCGAAGTGCCATCGGGGGGTGACGAAACGGGCTACTCACTGCATCCAACTGCCAACTGTTCCAGGGTTTTCTGCAGTTCCACCAGCAGAGTAAATCTAATCTAACAAAATCAAAAGTAGTAAAAAACTAAAAATGAAAAATAAAGTGAGCATTTAATTTGACTGGAGATCATAAAAAAATATTTATATGCTCAAACGAAAATAACCGTCGTAAAACAAAATGACGAGGGAGAGAAAAAGAAAGTGGAAAATGAGAAAAAAACGAAGAAGAAGAAGAGGAGGAGGAGGAAGAGGAGAAGGAAGAAAAATCGAGTTAATTTTCATGCGAAAACCAGAAGTTTTTTTTTACTTTCTATTACTGTATTCATACTGAATCGATATAATGTCGGCAATGTATTAAATAATGAGAAAGTGTTATCAAATTTGTTAAATCGGTCTTTGCCAAATCGGGAAAAAAAAAAAAAATTTTGCCCCCCAAAAAAAAAAAAAAAAAAAAAAAAAAAAAAAAAACGACAATTTTTCCCCAAAAAAAAAAGTGGTGGGGTTTTCCCCCCCAATTTTTTTTTTTTTTTTTTTTTTTTTTTTTTTTATGGCAATTATGGCAATTGCGTGCTTTCTGGCTGGAAGTGGAAGTCCTGTAGTGCTTTTCCTGAGTTTGCTTAATTTGTGCTTCAAATTTTATGACGCCTATATGAAGAGTTGAGGGTGGTGATGGTGGTGGTGGTGGTGGTGGTGGTGGTGATGGTCGTTTACACGATTTGCTCAAGTGGCGAAACCATTTCAGTTCTTGCTATTATTTTACTTTCCGTACCCAAGATCTCCAAAAATGCCATTAGGTTGTATTTTTCTAGTGCTGTGCGACCTGTGTTGCTTTCTCGTCTGCGTTCATCAGGTGTATGCATGTGGTCTCTCTCTCTCTCTCTCACACACACACACACACACACACACTCCCTCTCCTCTCTTTTTCTCTCTCACCTATGCATTCGATTTGCATTTCTTGCTAATCCCTCATCCATCAAATCCCATCGTTTCAAAATAATCGCATCATTCGCACACTCCCTCTCCTCTCTTTTTCTCTCTCACCTATGCATTCGATTTGCATTTCTTGCTAATCCCTCATCCATCAAATCCCATCGTTTCACAATAATCGCATCATTCGCATCACAATATCAAGCATTGTTCCCACGGAATGATTGATAAGGCTCTATTGATAAGGGTGGAATCTCGTACCTCTTGATAAGGCTCTATTGATAAGGGTGGAATCTCGTACCTCTTCCTCGAATCTTATTTTTGAGCTCTTTTTTTACTTCCTATTACATTGAGGCTACGGAACCCTTTACAGTGAAACCTTAGGTAGGTACTTATTTTATTTTTAGATCCGTGTCGTAATAGAATGTTGTGTGATGTTCACACCAGATTTTCTTTGAACAAAACCTTCCTTTGTGAAGTGGAGTACGAAAGAAGCACAAAGGTTCTACTTTAATCCGACTTCAATCGACCTAAACTCGATACTAGGTACAAAGGAATCTCTTTTTTTACTTCCTATTACATTGAGGCTACGGAACCCTTTACAGTGAAACCTTAGGTAGGTACTTATTTTATTTTTAGATCCGTGACGTAATAGAATGTTGTGTGATGTTCACACCAGATATTTTTTTGAACAAAACCTTCCTTTGTGAAGTGGAGTACGAAAGAAGCACAAAGGTTCTACTTTAATCCGACTTCAATCGACCTAAACTCGATACTGGGGTCTATTTTCGGTACAAAGGAACCGTATTGTCCCTAGCGCGATAAAGAAATAAGCGAGGAACAAGGTATAGCGGTACAAAGAGCTCCTTTCGCGAAAGAAAAGATTAAAAGGAACATTCCGACACACACGCACGTACATCTTGGGGGAATTTTGCGTGTCTTAAGGTAGAAACACACTACAATCAACATCACGTGAAGTCATGGGGAGTCAGAAAGATGTAGTTCAAAGGTTTTCCCATAATATTGTAGGTAATTTCGTTCAGGACACCCACACTACTATCACGTCACGTGACGTGATGTAATGTGATGGTAGAGTGTAGAGTGTCTGTCCTGAACGAAATTACCTACAATATTATGGGAAAACTTTGAACTACATCTTTCTGACTCCCCATTACTTCACGTGATGGTAGTGTGTTTCTGCCTTTAGCCTTTGCAATTGCTTTGTATACTGACAGATCTGTATTCTTCCTTTACAAAGAGCAATCCTTCATTTCCTGCTTGTGGCAAATTGCTCTTTCATGTTTGGGAACACAGATGAAGGATTACTTCTCTAACAAACTGTGTCACCAAACAAAGCGACCGGGCGGCCAAAATAAACGAAAAACAAATAGATATTGAAATTGAAATGTTAGCCCCCAATGCATCATGTTGTGTCGATTTGAAGGTCCATAAATTATGAAATGATGTTTTAACAATAATAAAAAGGTATAGTGGACGGGCTATTGTATTCGCTTCGGTGTCTGTCTGTCTGACCCCATAGAAGGACTTATCCAAACCTGGTCGACCTATATATCAAATTAAAGGTCTTTTTACCAGGAACACGAAAATGGTGGTGCAAATTTTGTCCAGAAAACCATAAAGCCAAAAAAACTGGTTTTTGGGGGTTTTTTTTCACATTTTCTCACACAAATGAGCTCTGATCTCGAAATTTGTCGCGACGACCTATGAACTCAAAGCGAGAAAGTTTTAGATAACACTTCAGTCGATCATTTAAGACCGGTTTTAGCGTCACCTATGTTAAGCTACGCCGAGCAAGGCCAATAAATGGATGGGTGACTTAAACATTATATTGGAAATAAAGGGAGAACGGGCTCTAGTCTTGATTTTAAATCATTACATGAAAGTAAAATCAAAAAATGAAATCAAGAATGATAATAAACTGAATATTAAACAAATTAGGTAGGTACATAGGGATTCTTTAACCACAATCGAATAAACTACGGGCTAAAAAATTCCCGGAGGGACGGACCCAGCTTGTTTTTTTTTTTCTTTGTAATGAGTGCACCCACTAACTTCATGTATTAGAGTATTAGACTGACAGAATGGTGGCTTTTAATGGAACGAACAAATCGAGGTCCTAGTTTTAACTTGACGATTTTGCAATGTAGTCCAGGAAACGAAGACGTTTTGGCGGACAAACCTTGATTTTCGGTCTTCGTTTCCTGGACTATTGTTTGTTATTGTTACGCGATTATCTTCAAATGGTTGGTCCGATTTCGATTAAATTTGGCAAGCATATTGCACAAATTGAGGACATTTATTTGTGTTTTTCAAATATTATGGCCGCCACTCAGACCTTCTGACAGACCTGGCTCTCGATCTTTTTTCCGCCACACACGTTAAGACGGTCTGACACACCTAGATCTGTGAAACCGCGGTCTGAGCGTGACTCGCGGAAATTAAACTTTAGAGACGAAATAAAAACGGGGGTGAAATACCCGTAAAAAAACGTTGCTTCTCTAGGCTGGGGACTTTGATTTTGATCTCTTTTCTCCGTTTTTACTTTCACCCAACTCACTTTTTAGCCGCCTAATAGCTTTGTTCAGCCTATGGACATCAAGCGGAAGTTAACAGGCTGTTACCTTAACACTTAACAGGCCTTCTAAGGGCTGAAGACCATGGGCTAAAAATCACTTTTTTGACATCAGGGGATCCCGAAACGGATATTTCCAACCATTTCCCGATTTTGAAAATTTGGACCGGTTGCAAGTTGCAATACTTTCATTACTAGTATAGCTCGCTATACTGTAGTAATAGAAAGTAAAAATGAACACATCACTTTCCTTCTCCTGACTAAAAAATAAAACCCATAGCTACATATGTCAGTTATAATACTTATACATTTTATTTACAAATATAAGTATAGTAAAAACTTTTCTCACTCACGCGTCTTCGGTATATTTCGCTACATTCGTAAAACTTTCACAAATCTTCAATCTTTCTAAAAAAAAGTTAAAAAAAAAAATGGTTTGATAATGCACAAACTTTTAAAAAATTGTTTGGACAACCCACAAAATCCGGGCATGATAATTCACGAACTCCTGTGTGGATTCAAATGTGATCAAGATGTTTTTGGTATTGCTATAAGTAGGGGCATCGGCTAGAATAAACGTCCTATGTCACTGTGATCTTTTGTGACTTTTCCTTTTGTTAGAAGAGCCCTAGCCTTCCTACGAAGGCCAGGGTTCTTTGGTTTCTTTAGGTGTTATCAGGATGATCCCTGGAGAAGTAAAGCAGTCGTTTGTGAGAAGCAGCACCACATTCGCACATGATGTGTTCTGCCGTTTCTGGTGCCTCTTTGCAGATACGACACGATGTTAAACCTAATTAAACATGCCCGAACTCTTCACACTTGCTCTTCACTTGGCGGAAAATGCGAAGCCCAAGTCCTCAACGGATTAAAGCGTGTGGGACCCTCAATGAATCCCCTAAGCCTGTGAGCCATTGCTAGCCGGACCGACGAACGGGAGCTTGTGGTAGATGAGGCTGAAGAAACTCACCGTCGCGTTCACCAGCTCACTGATATGCTCCGAGATGAGTTTGTAGAGGTAGGAGAAGACTCCGGGCTCGGGATCGGGAATTTTCGGTTCGTCTTTGAGAGCTTGACCATCGGATTTGGTGGTGGGATCTTGGGCGCTGACGAACGCAACCAGGACTAGCAAAACTGAGAAAGTGATGAGCACTAATCTGGACATTTTGAACGGAGTAACACTGATTCGGGGTCAAAAAAGGACACGGAATTTTACTGACGGGGTCGAAAAAAGTCAAAACAGGTCACGGAATTTAGCTCTTGATGTGATCACTTGAAGAAACAAACTACGTCTGTGTGAGTGATGCAAATCGGATTGACGTTTTATAGATTGACCTGATAACGGCGGAATGTTTATTTTCCGTTCTTCGTAATCGCGGCGGTGTTTTGTTGAGTCAATATCAATAAGAACACTGTCATGAATGTGAGCCTTTTAGCTGGAAATTCCCCCACAAAAATAAGAAAAAAAGTCGTCTTTCGAGAGAGAATGAATCATTTCTTCTTGATTTTTGGTTTTAGAAACTCTGATTGATCTGCCTCGGTCATGTAGTGGTCAAGACGCTCGTCTGTCGATTCCCGCCCGGGACGGACTTTATCCTAAACAGGTAATGTTCATTCTCGGAACGGCTGGCTTTCTCTCTTCGATTTCAATACGATAAGACCTCAACTGTTACAGTTCCCTCTATCAGACCTCGAGAAAACGTTCCAACCTTCCAACCCAAATACATTTCCCACGTCATTTGTGTGGACATAGAAAACATCTGATTGTCGATTGTCCAAGAAAGATATACTCGTGAGAACGAAACCTTAGACACTACTTTGCCACGGACACCACCGCTCGTCTGGTAAACAGGAGGGCGTGATTTCGATCCCAGCCGAGGCATGGAACGTTATCCTCATTTATTTGAGAACTTGACCACGTAAACAGGAGGGCGTGGGTTCGATCCCAGCCGAGGCATGGAATTTTATCCTCATTTATTTGAGAGTGTGATTACATAGTAATGGAGCTCTAAGGGTTAGGTGGTAGAGAACGCCTCCGGCGTTAACCTCGCCTAGTGGTTACCTTCCACTCAAGAGTCTATTATTATTAACGAATACATGGTAGCGCGCCTGCCTTGTAACCGCTAGGTCGCTGGTTCATGTCCGCGGCGAACTCTAATTCTGAAGAAATTAGGTTCGTTCTCGAGATAGCCCTGGCTTTCTCCTATCCTATCTTTCTCTCTTTGATTTCAAGACGAGAAGACCTTCATTTTTGCAGTTCCATCTATCAAACTCATTCGTGTACCTGCGTAAAGATACGCTCGTCTGGTAAACAGGAGGGCGTGATTTCGATCCCAGCCGAGGCATGGAACGTTATCCTCATTTATTTGAGAACTTGACCACATATAATATAATAATGGAGCTCTAAGGGTTTGATTTCGAGACGAGAAGACCTCCATTTTTGCAGTTCCATCTATCAAACTCATTCGTGTACCTGCGTAAAGATGAGAAATCTGTCATTTTCACCGATTCCCGCATGAGCTCAGTATCAATACTGTCAACACACGTGCTTACAAAGGTGTGTTAATAACACACTGTGTTATCGCTTCGACACAAAGAAAATTGTCACTTAGTTACTAGCCTGAAATTTATAGTTGTCGGCACAAAGAAAACATCACCTCCGCAGAAGTGCATTGTTTTTGCTGAATTCATACACAATAAAACATATTAAGATGTGTGTAGTTAATACTGGTAACGGGCTGTTTGCTAGTGCAGCCTTACTCAATCTGTGACCCGCGAAGATCCTCATTGGGGCCCTTGGCAGAGGGGTCCTCACGAGGCTGATTGCACACCGAACGCCAAGCATAGAGCCAGAAAAACTTCGGACCCCGTCGGGAATCGAACCCGGGCCCTCCGGGGTGCAAGCCTAGTGTGATACTCACTCGACCACGGAGGTTGCTGAATTCTTCAGCTCACAAAGAGCAATTTTTCAAATTGCGCTCTAATGGTCTTGGAACACCCAAATTCGACCTGTGGAATAAAAAGGTTGAATATAGCTGGTCTAGTTGTCAAGTTTTGTTTGTCTAC